>NW_027467057.1:95000-112914 GCF_046128005.1 Genypterus blacodes
CACACACACACACACACACACACACACACACACACACACACACACAGCTGAAATACAGATAAACACACAGGGTTAGGGGTCAGAGGTCAGAGGTCAGGACTGTACCTCCTCCTTCAGGGCAGTGTTCTCCTCGCTCAGGGAGCTGATCTGCTGTCTCAGGCGGCTCTGTGCGGAGGACCAGCGGCTCTCCCTCCTCTTCAGCTCCTCCTGCAGGGAGCTGAGCTGCTGCTTCAACGTCTGCAGGAGGGAGAGGAGGAGGAGGTGGAAGAGGAGGAGGGGGAGGAGGAGGAAGGGGAGGAAGTTCAGTTCAATACAGTTGTTTGGATCAGGTGTCCACATCCACCTTATCGTATTATGCCGCTGCGTGCGTGTGTGTGTGTGTGTGTGTGTGTGTGTGTGTGTGTGTGTGTGTGTGTGTGTGTGTGTGTGTGTGTGTGTGTGTGTGTGTGTGTGTGTGTGTGTGTACTTTGATCTCCTCTCGCTCCTTCTTGTCTGGCATGGCTCTGGTAACCAGGATGTGCTTCTCAAACACTTTGCGCTCCTTCTGCAGCTTCCTGTTCTCCTCCCTCTTGTCCTCCTCAAACCTGGCGAGCTCCTCTGCCTTCACCTTCTCAAACTCTGACCGCTCCCTCCTGAGAACCACACACACACACACAACACCGCACGTCACAACACCACACACACACGCCTTCACCCCTCAGACCATCTGCTGCTCCTCGCCTGGTGTTCCTGTTTCCTGTTTCCTGTCCCTGAGAGTTTGAGAGCGACTCTGTCCTGAACATCGCAGCACTCACTTCTACGGTTGCTATGACTACGCTGTTCAGAGCTGACCGCGTTCATTGACAGCGAGCATGCAGAGAGGAGGAGAAGACGAAGCAGCTTCACCTGAGGTTCTCCTGGTTCCTCTCGTTCTCCTGCCTCAGTCTGGACAGAGCGGCGTTCTCCCTCTTGAAGCGCTCGATCTCCATCTCTAACTCCACCAGCCGCTCCCTCAGGTGTCTGGACTGAACCTGCAGGCCTGAGGACGCACAAACACACAACACCACACTCATGATTACAGGAAACACGCTGCCAGCGCTTTGGACCTCTGACCTCCAGCCTTTATTCTCCTGTCTGCGTAGGGAACAGAAGCCCAGATGTTTGTGGAGCGAGTGTCCCTCACCTGGGGACTCTGGAGCGACAGAAGGCGGAGGAAGAGGTGCATTCTGGGCCTTTGGCTTCAGTGAGGGGAACAGCCTGGTCATGAGCTGGGAGGTGGGAGGAGGAGGAGGAGGAGGAGGAAGAGGGGGAGGACCGGGGTCCTGATAGGCCGGAGCACGGACCAGGCCCGTGTCCGGCTCCACGGCTTTGCTCACCGCCACCTTCCTCGTCAGAATCCTCTCCGGCGGCGAGATGCCACTGGCCGTTGCCTGGGTAACCGGGCCGGTTTCATCGCCGTGGCTCCAGGTGTCGTCGTCGTCAAACACCAGCAGCTCCTGCCGGCTGTCTTTGTCCTCCATCAGCGTGGAGTCGTCCGTGTCGCTGAGGACGCTCCCCCCGCCGTCCTCTTGCATGGCGCAGGAAGCCGACGCCCCCTCGTACGCCCTGTTGTCGTAGGGTGGGTCGGTGTCCACGGGGAGGCACGGCACGGCGTTGAGAAACAGAGGAGGCTTGATCAGGACCTCCTGGTCTCCAGACTCAGAGCTGCTGCACGATGACAGATCAGGCGTCTGCTGGCCGTCTTCATCCTCGCTGCAGTCGTCCCCCACGTCCACGTCCTGCCCCGCCGCCATCGCCGACGTCCTGGAGTCCAACAAGCTTTTACACCTCGGGCCGTCGCTACTGCTGGGCGGCGACTTGATGGGAGTGGAGGAGAACCGACGCTGGTGGAGCTGCAGCCTCCTGTGCTGCTGATCCATCTGGAGAACCTGACACACACACACACACACACACACACACACACACACACACACACACACACACACACACACACACACACACACACACACACACACACACACACACACACACACACACACACACACACACACACACACACACACACACACACACACACACACACACACACACACACACCACCATCATCATCATCACCATCAGCAGCATGACATTAAGCTGAACATGATGAAGCTCCTGAGTTCAGATCGTATGTTGGAGTGTCTCACACACGTGTCCAACAAAGAGACGCACCTTCATGACGAAGGAGGAGGTAGAGGAGAAGGAGAGCTCCTCAGCTGCTTGCTCCAGCAGCTCAAACTCTCCCAGCTCCATGTTCTCCATCTGCTGGTCACAGTTCCAGAGCTTCAGTCTGTCCTGCAGAGGAGACATGAAGGAGTACTGTGGACCTCCTGCTCCTCCTCCTCCTCCTTCATCTCCCGCTGACCCCGCTCTGCCCTCTGCTGAATCAAGTCTGGAACCGCCACTCTCCTCTCTGCCCCCGGTGTAGTTCTGGTCCTGATCTTGTCCCGGTCTGGTTGCGAGGTATGGAGGCCCGGGTTTCCTGGCTGGCTGGGCCGGTGGACTGGGTCTCTTCTTCAGCTCCTGCTCCTGGCCCTGGTTGGTCTGTCTGACAGACCCTCCTCCTTGTGCGTTCCTCCCCCTCAGGTCCGTCCTGGATGTCTTCCCTCCTCCTGCTGCTCTGCTCTCCTGAGGCGGTCGGTTCTCCTTGTTCGGCACAGCGGTCTGGGGCTGGACAGGAAGCCGCCGGACCCCATGAGTGCAGCCTTTCTGGTGGTTATAATGGGCTGTGATCCTGGCCAGGGGCTGTGGTCTGGGGTCTGTCCTGGCCTCCCTTTGTGCTGCAGAGGCCTTGTGATTGTTGGTGAATCTGAACAGACCCTGGCCCCGCCTCAGAAAGGCCCTCTTTGGAGGAGCTGAGGTGGCTCTGGCTCCAGTTTGGGTCTGCTGGGGGCGAGAAGACCAACGCAGACTTTTAATCACCAAATAAAGTTGATTTGATCAAAGGTTTGCCTGTTAAAGGGGTCAGGTTAGACCTCAGACCTCCACCTTCATCCTCTGCTCCTCCAGCCTGAGCTGCTCCTCCAGGAGCTCCTCAAACGTCTGCTTCTGACCCCCGCCTGGTCTGATCGGCCTGCGCACACACACACACACACACAAAATATATTTGAATATTTTGTAACTTCCATGACCTTTGACCCCTGATCACAGCCACTCAGGTGT
Source organism: Genypterus blacodes (assembly GCF_046128005.1). NCBI lineage: Eukaryota > Metazoa > Chordata > Actinopteri > Ophidiiformes > Ophidiidae > Genypterus > Genypterus blacodes. Next base: position 98,181 of record NW_027467057.1, read on the forward strand.
GTGTCAGCTGCTTGTCTGCCTTGGCGGTGTTATTAAACAGTGTTTACCTGTCACCTGAGCCTCTCTCTGCATCTCCACAGTGCTCCTCGTCACGCTCATCTTCTCTGGAGCGCCACCTGCCTGCAGGAGGCAACAGCAAGTATCAGAGGGAGGCTCCTGTTGGTCTGCAGCCCACATGCAAACACAAAAGATGCACACACTGCCTCCTCACCCCCTTCCTCTCCCCCTGCCTCCTCACCCCCAGCCTCCTCACCTGCTGCCTCCTCATGCGTGTCCGTGTGCTGAGGTCTGTGCAGGGGCTCCTCTCTCCTCGCCTGTGGGGGGCTGCAGCTGGAGCCCTGGCAGGTTCCAGTGGCTGTGTTCTCCTCCCACTCTGCTCCACACAGCCCTGATTCCTCTGTGTAATCTGTTCCACATAGAAAGTGAGCTCAGTGGAAGTTAGAATCAAAGCATTCAGTCCCTCAGGTCTCATCTCTCTTCTTCACCTCCTTCGCAGTGTTGGGAGCCGTCCATCATCTCCAGAAGCTTCTGCTGCTCCTCCTGAAGGCGAAGCAGCTCCTCCAGCTGATGAGCTTTCAGCTGCTCCTGCATGTGCAGCTGCCACCTCCTCAGCTGAGGAACAGTTTGTTTATGTTTGATTCCATATTGCACATAAATGATCCTGCATTTACCCAAAGGTTCACCTGTGCTCACCTGGTCCAGCTTCATCTCCACGGGCAGATCCTGGGGTCTGACTGCCAGCTCCATACCGCTCCCTGGCTCCAGGCCATCATCTCCTCCTGGGCAGCTGCTGTCAGGGGAGGCGGGCAGGGGGGCGAAGTCGGAGGCGGAGAACGTGTCCTGCTCCCGCCACGGGGGTCCCACGGCTGGGATGCGACGCGGAGAGCCGGTCAACTCTGAGCAGGGGCTGAGGATCACGCCGGCCCGGGAGCTGCTGGGGATCCACCGGGACAGGATGTCTGCCTGAGAGCACTGAAGCCCAGCTGGAGATGACATGAGGCCTGCAGACACACTGGTGACGTCACTACGCATTTATCATTCACTCTTATGGAGATTATTAAAGTCACGGTTCAAGACTTTCATCATATTGAATACAGTAGTGTTATATTGCTCTCCTGTGTTAGAAACAGCACCATGAACGCATCAGCGAGAGCTATAAACCTAAACTCTCGACTCTCCTCACTACAGAACTTCGTTATTTACTAATGTGTGACCGGACGCTTATGAAGTCTGAATTTATTATACAATATATTATATTAATTGAACCCTTCCGTCATGTTCTGAGCGCTTTAATTGAGCTAACTCGTTGAGTGTGACCGAATTTAAAAGGCTTAGCTTCCCCGAGCACGTCAACAAAGCTAACATAAACAAAGAGTTCTTACGCGATTTACGGCACGACGTCGCGGCAGATAAACGTCTAACATGAAACGCTAAGCGGTGAAAGTCCCGCTGGTTACCTGAGACGGAGTTGGTGAGAGTGAATCCTGCTGTTACACCGAGGTCAAGCTTCCACTTCGGTCACATACGCGAGTTTCAAAGCCTGCCGCCATATCAAAACAAAGCCCGCGAGAGGAGGTTAGAAGACTACAAATGGGGGCGGTGCATTGTGGGTAATGTAGTACTTTGATGCTACTGATGTAACAACTCAAATGTCGCTTATCTGCTTAAAAAACGGACTACGGATATTAACTTTAACATTTACGTTACATTTAACTCCATACTATGACCCAATAACTGAATATTTGAAGCAACTTCACCTAAAGTTTCACAATAAATGTCATCCAAGCAAATGTGTATATTCGGAGCATCATGGCAGCTTTAATTATCGTGAATCACAACGTGAAACAACAGGAAATCCTTCTTGACTAAAGACAAATGCCTCCATTAGACATGTCTGACATTTCCATCTATCCGTCCCACCGCCTCACAACTCTCTGCTGGTCCTGGTTGACCTTAGTGAGCATGCAGGAGCTCCAGGTTTAGGTTTGGTTGTTAACGCAGCTCTCCACTTCAGGATCAGGATCAGTCCCAGTTTGAGGATTTGTGAGAGTCCAGGATATGGAAATGTTAACTACTTATATGGAGCTTTGATGAGCTTACACAGACACACACAGACACACATGCACAGACACACACGCACGCACACACACGCACACACACACACACACACACACACACACACACACACACACACACACACACACACACACACACAGTAAAAGCCTCTTATTGATGAATGATGAACAGTAATATCAGTTATTAGATCAGATCAGCGTGTGTGAATTGTTGTGTTACAGCAGTAAGAAGCAACGAGAAGACAAATATGATGTCATCAATCAAACAGCAGATGAATCAGAATGTAACTAAAAGTCAAAGTAAAGCCTGAAACTCAGCTGATCCTTTGTACTTTAGTTCCTTTGAGTGACAGAATGGTTTCATATAAACTCCTGCAGGTTAGTCAGAGTGACTGACAGCTGAGATGATCAGAGGGGCGGAGTTTTTACCTCCGTCATTCAACCAGGGACTGAAGAATGGGAGGAGCTTGTGAGTGAAGGAGCAGCCAGTGAAGGAGAAGATCAGAGCTGCAGCATCCACGTCATAGAAGGAGACCAAACCCTCCTCATAGTTAACAAACACACCCATCTTCTCTGGCCTTGACTTCAGACTCAGAGGGACATCATCATCATCATCATCATCATCATAATCATCACAAGCATAGAACGGATCTTCACTCATCAACCCTACAGTCCAGTAACCTTCCTCAGGGCTCAGTCTGATGCTACCCTTCCTCTCACTCGTCTCTCTGGTCACTCCTAAAGTCCACTGAGTCTTTCCTGTGACCTGAACCTCAAAGTAAAATCTTCCTGAGGAGAAACTCTGCTTTCCTAACACATATGGCCACACATCAAATCTCTGTGGGTTGTCTGGGAGATTCTGCCTCACATCACTATCATGAACTTGTTTCCCATCATCAGACAGGATGAGTTCAGGATGAGCTGTATCAGGATCCAGAGTCACATCCACTGCAAACTGCTGGATCCTCTTCAGCTCCACCTTCAGCAGCTTCTTCACCTCCTTACTGATGGTCTCCTCCAGCTGAGCCACAGCTTTCTCCAGGCTCCCCTCATGTGAGCTTTGATGGACTCTGACCTCTGTCCAGTCCTTGGTGGGAGGAGCAGAGCTGATGGATGAGAAGCTCTGGAGGAGGTGGAGGTGATCTTCAGAGTGTGAGAGCTTCTTCCCCTCAGCAGCTCTCTCTCTCTGCTCAGAGAGTTCCTGCTGCAGCTCTTTGATGAAGTCTTCAGTCTGTTTCTTTGTGCTCCTCTGCTTCTCCTTCACAGTCTCCTTGAAGTCGGCCTGGATTCTCTCCACATGCTGCTTCAGAGTGGTGAAGACCTGATCTCCATCTGCTTCCTTTCTGTCTGCAGCTTCCCTGCTGAGCTTTGCTGACTGTTCCATCTCCTGGATCTTCAGTTGTGTCTGCTGGATGTTCTGCTGTATTTCAGCCTCTGTCTTCTCCAGCTTCACCTTCTTTGCTTCATATTCTTCCTCCAGAGGAACAAACTCATGGTTCTTGTGGTCTAAAACAGGACAGAGTGAACACACACAGGTCTGGTCGGTCTTGCAGAAGAGCTCCAGAGGTTTCTTGTGCTTCTTACACATCCTGTCCTCCAGGTTGTCCACAGGATGGATCAGCTGGTGTGATCTCAGGCGTGTTGCTGTCAGATGAGGCTCCAGATGAGTCTCACAGTAGGAGGCCTCACACTTCAGGCAGGATTTGATGGCCTTTAGTTTGGTTCCAGTGCAGACGTCACACAGAACTTCTCCTGGTTTGGCAGCTGGTTCCTCTGATCTGCTGCTGGCTTCGTTTTGAGCCGACTGTCTGAACTCAGAAGCCATCTCAGATATGAACGTGTTCACGTGTAGCTCAGGTCTTGTGTGGAACATCTTGTTACACAGAGGACACACACACAGGACGTTACTGTCCCAGTGCTTAGTGATGCAGGTTTTACAGAAGTTGTGTCCACACGGTGTGGAGACTGGATCAGTGAAGACCTCCAGACAGATGGAGCACAGGAACTGATCTTCAGACAGCAGACAGCTGGCAGCAGACATGTCTATAAACTAAGAGCAGACGAGAACATGAGTGAAAACACCTCTGGAGGACGCAAACACTGATTGTTGAACAGGACTAAACATCTGAGAGTCTTAAAGCTCCTCAGTGATCAACGTGTCATCAGATGAAGTTCATGTCAGAGGGAAACAGAGAGACGAGTTTGTTCTTGTTGAATATGAGGAGACAAACCTGTGTTAGCATCACAGTTCAGCTTCGTGACCCTTCAGTTATCGTTGATGTATGTGCAGATGTGTGTGAAATGAATCAATCAGGAGGATTGCTTGAGTATTGATCAGGACACAAATGAAGCTTTTGTCTCTTTGCTTCTATTCTCACTGTTTGACTCTGTTAATGTTGAACTTTGAGGTCATCATGACTCATGGCTGCATTCACTTCACTTCCTGTTGTCATGGGTGCGGCTCACCTATGCACATATTTCATCTTATTTAATGAGTTCACTTCCTGCTCTTTTCTGGCTCTGATGGCCGATCCATCGAGCGGCTGGTTTGTCTCTAAACACCAACATGTTGGAACACGAGTGAAGCCTTTTAGAATGAAGGAGTGAAGTGAGGAGAGGGAGAGAGCAGCTCAGCTTTGGGCTTCATGCTGCTGAAACTGTCTGGGCTCACCTGTTTGGCTGAGAGACGCTGAGAGACTCTGAGAGACTCTGAGAGACTCTCAGAGACGCTGCTGTGCTTTGGACAAACTTCTGGTCCTCTGGCTTCTCTTCTCTTCAGTCCTGTTTACTGCAGCTCTGCTGGACTCTGACTGACTTTCTGTTCCTCTGGAGGATCATCAGGTTGAAGCTCCGCCTCTTTGTTATGGCTGATGGGTGTAGCTACAGATAACAAACATTCTCCTTCTGGGATGTGATGTTCAGATGAAGGAAGCAGGTTGCAAAGAATAATCTAATCATGTAAAGTCTACATTGTTTCCTCTACCTGAGGTCGTCTCTCTGTGTCAGAACCTGCTCCTTCCTTCTCTGTCTTGTAGTAATATACAAACCATTAGGCTGATTAGATTGTTCATTCCTGCAAAGTGACAAAAATATAACATCAAGTAATTTGTTCAAAAACTTTTACTTTTACTATGTTAAACTTTAACGCTATAGTTTGACTCATAAACCATTATTTAACCCTGCAGACATGTTCCTGTTTTTATTTGAACGTCAGTCCCGACTCCTTCATGAATCCTGCAGTACCGATGCTTACCACTTGGGGGCAGTGTAACACTGGTTGAAAGCGTAGCTAGACAACCTGAGCAGGCTTTCATTAGGGTTGAAGCACTGAGTGTCCCTAGAAGAAGACATAAGAGCTGAGGAGAGGCTGGAAATGTCAAACTAGTCAAACCCTGTGTGGACTCTGACAAGTGTTTGGACCGTCTCTGCATATAGAAGACAGATGTCCCAACCTTTGATATCATAAACTTGTTATGTTAGGGTCCCCGCCTCTAAGTGATGGATAGATGGATGTCAGGATGTGAGAGAGAGTCTGAGGGGATGGTATGAATGCTGCAGTGTCTCAGCTCACCGTGAAGGAAACAAAGCGCCCTGAGAAGTTGTTCAAGCATTTAAAAACAGCAGTGGGGTTAAATTTGATTCCCTCGCTCTTATTTCATTACATCTTCTCAATTGAATTTACTCTCTGGAAACAGAACCCGGCCCCTTGAGACGTCCGCGTCGGCATTTGCGTGTTTTGTTTTGGCTGTAACGCAAAAACACTGCAAAAGGCGGCGGCGAGGCCCCCGAGCCCGGAGAGGCGGCGGGAGGGAGCGCGGACCTCCACGGGGGACGTGTGGACGTTACCTGCATGGAGAGGAGGTGCAAATTGTGTTAATCCACAGCTGGCCTGGACGCCCGACACCACAGCGCTGGATCTGGCTCCAGGGCTGCGGTATGTGAGGCACTGGACGTTCAGCTGAGTGGAAAACCTCTTCCACATGCCGGCTGAGGCTCTGCCCGGAGGCTGCGGCCCGGCTCGCCGCCCGCACATGTGTGTTGAATTGCTAAGGTGTTATGGTGCCCTGGCCAGGCTCCGAGCTCCTCCACCTCTGCCTCGCTCGGGTTTATTATCAGACTAAATACAGCCCAGAATCAAGGCCCGGCCTGTGCTGCTGGTCATGGGATTGAAACGCTTCACACAGAGACAACAGAGAGAGAGAGAGAGAGAGAGAGAGAGAGAGAGAGAGAGAGAGAGACAGTAAACTAAACCAAATGAAATGTTCTCTCACAGCTCTGTAGGTCTCTGATGGACCCTCATGGATCCATGTGTTTCTTTCCTCTACAGCACAAAGAGAGAAGTACTGCCCTCCACAATAAAAGCTCAACACCTACCACAATAGGATAGAAATCTATGAGGATGCAAAGGGTTCAGGGTCAAAGGTCGGAGTTACTATAGGATAGAGATCCATGACAACATTCAGAGGGTTCAGTGTCAAGGCTTACTGATCGAGTGTTCTTCCACTGATGCTGCTATGTGTGTGTGTGGCAGGCAGGCAGGCAGGCAGGCAGGCAGGCAGGTGGGCGGGGCTCTTTGCTCCGTAAGGCTCAGGTGATGTGCAAACGTATTATTTTTCACTCAAAATGCAGGAAATGCGTACTTGTTGAATTCTGTGCGAGACGTTCACTCCTGACCTAAAGCAGAATGTTGGCAACAGAGCCTGAGCCTGAGGCCACAGAGCTCCCTGTCAGCTGTGATGAAGATGTTCCTTTATAACATCAGTGACCAGACTGAAGCCCGGCGCTCTCTCCCCTACACGCGCCTTCCTACGGGCGCAATCTGCCGTGTAATGTATAAGATGATGTAGAGGAGCTTTAGAGGTTCTAACACCTGGTCATGGATCCATAAGGGTCCATCAGAGACCTGCAGACCTGAGAGGAGGAGGAGAACATCTACACAAGGAACAAACACATGACCTCATGTTGGTGTAAATCCCTTGAAACATTGTGTAACAAAGCCGTGCCGCCCCCAGGTGACGGAGGTGCGTCTTTCATTGTGAAGTCAATCTGTCCGCGTGGCTCCGTGTGCCAGGTTTCAGGGTCAAAGGTCACAGGAAAACACACGGATCGGTATTGATGCGCTCACCGATCAAAAGTCACGCAAAATGTAGCGGCGGATCTCCGTATCCCATCGGAGGTGGAGTTTACAGTCTGAGCGCCAGGAGGAGGAGCTGAGCTTTGATGTTCCCGACATCCAGCTGTGAAAAGTGTGGCGACAGACAGGAAGCTGTCAGACGCTGCTGCTGACGTTCACTGTCGTGTCTTATTAACACGGAATCCTACCTACTTCATCCTCTATGATTCAGTCTGAGCTGCCACGGCATGTAGGGAAGATGTGTGTGTGTGTATGTGTGTGTGTGGTGGTTTGGTGCCTTGCTCAAAGGGACTGTCAGCGGTTATAGAGAAAGATGAGATACATTTCTTCCTCTTCTTCTTCTGGTGCTGTATCGGGGGGCGCTCATGAATATTCATGAGTTGCACACAATCCTACCAATACTGAGAGTTCAGACAGTTTCAGAGTTACGTACGCTGACTAAGCAGCCGGATTCCCACAGAACCAGGGTTTGATCCAGAAGAAGCTGTTTGATGTCGGCCTGATGGTGGCGCTGTGTTTGCCTCCTTCATGTTTTGGCTTCTAACCTTTGACCTGTAAGTCATAGAGTCAAAGTCTTCCCTCGTGTCTGTCTGCATGTCTGCATATAGGCCACGCCCATCATGTTCTGCCATTTTACATTTTTAAAAAGGCTTTTGGCAGCCCGAGGTGAAGGGGCGGGGCTTGTTCTTCACAAAGTGCTGCATCTCATTAATGAATCAATGGACTGGAACCAAACTTACATGTGTGTGTGTGTGTGTATGTGTGTGTGTGTGTGTGTGTGTGCGTGTGTGCGTGTGTGTGTGTATATGTATGTGTGTGTGTGTGTGTGTGTGTGTGTGCGTGTGTGCGTGTGTGTGCGTGTGTGCGTGTGCGTGTGCGTGTGTGTGTGTATATGTATGTGTGCGTGTGTGTGTGTGTGTGTGTGTGTGTGTGCATGTGCGTGCGTGTGTGTGTGTGTGTGTGTCGGTGTGTGTGTATGTGTATGTGTGTGTGTGTGTGTGTGTGTGTGTGTGTGGCTCAGGGAGGAGCGTGGTCACAGACTGCACACACAGAAGGATCCAGGTTCTTTCCCGCTGTGAGATTGAACCTTCTCCACCATTTTGTCTCCGTCTTCACTGCACGTTTGCGTGGCGTTAAGCGTCCACATGCTTCCTCTCAAACCGAGTCGTGCGCTCTCATAAAACAGAAAGCTTTGATGTGTTCTGGGGCCGGGGCTGCGTCCTCGTCTTCTAATGGCTTTGTTACCCGGGCGACAACTCCAACTGGCAGAGAGACGCAAAGATGTTCAAAAACATAAAAGTCTGAGTGGGGCTGCTCCTCCTCATGATATGTGATAAATCGCCTGCTGTGATTGGCTGAGATGGCTTTGAATCAAAGCCCGTACGAAAGAAGAACAATCCACTCCAGCTTGCCTCGTTCTCCTGCTCTGTGCTGCTCATCATCTGAAGCAAGACGACTTTGTCCCGCAGACTTCACATCCAATCAGTGGCCTCTGAAACGTGAATCCACAGTGACACGGCCTCTAATCAGCTCGCCCCGGGCCTCCGCAGCTCAGGCCTACATCATTATGCAAATACAAGCACAATAATTCCACCAATTAGAATCAAATCAAACCGCTCTCTCTCTCTCTCTCTCCCTTTGTCTACTGAGAGGAGGAAGAGGATGATGGAGGGATGAAGTCCCGTTGGTTCGCCTTGCTTGTATCTGCAGTCTGACCCTCTCATGGCCGCTTCTTCTCCTGGCTGCCAGCCGCTGTGACAACAGGACACAGATGCAGCGAGCTCATCGCCGTGGGAACGGACCACATGTCAACATCAACGTCTCCCTCATTAAGGCCAAGCTGAGCTTTACAACAAGGGAAATGTTTTAGTGCTCTTACTGCAGGATAGAGATCCATGACAACATGCAGAGGGTTCAGGGTCAAAGGTCAGAGTTACTATAGGGTTAAATGAAGCTGAGTGTGAAATCAGCTGACACTAAAATATTGTGTTTGGGGTTTTATTAAATTTCTTTTTTATTTCTAGAAATAAAATCTTGCGAGAAATAACAAATAATTAATGCCCGAAAAAAATCTAGAAATTAAAAGAATGTTTTAACAACAAACAAACCTCAGATAAATGTTGAGCAATATTAATTATTTCTCGAAAATCATCCAGCATGTAATTTACTATAAAGTACAATAAAATAAGAAGAAGAAGAAAATCCACCAGATTCAAAACAATTCATCCTTGAAAATATTGAATAACAGAAAATCAGTGAAAATATAAAAGTAATATATATATATAATATATAATATATAATAGTAATGCACACACACACACACACACACACACACACACTGCTGAGCTCCTGAGGTTCCAGTTTGGTTGAAGTCATATTTTCATTTCTCCCACAGACTCATCTCTCTCACTCATGTGGAATTGAACAGGCAACCCTCCACTTGACTTCAGTGCTGGAGCCTCAGGTTGGGGTCAAGGTTCGTCCCCTCTGTCAGCGTCTGCTGGCCTCCAAGCCCTCGGCCGCTGACGGAGGTTTGAGAGAGGACACAAAGACCTTAATGTCATCATTTACATTTGTTTTGGTCTGACTTCCTGTTGACCTCCTGTATATCTTAGACCCGTCCCGTTTCCCTGTGGCAGGATCAGGGCTTCAACCCCATGCTGCTCTCTGGCTCTCTGCAGGTTGTTTGTGTTTAGGTGCTGTATACAGATTCTATTCTATGTAGCCTCACAGTTCGTCTCCTCGCTAAGCTGCTTTAGGTTCTAGCTCAGTGCTTTGCAGATCTATTAAAAACCCACAAAGAAGAAATGAAACGCTCGCAGCTGCCACGGCGCTGGGCTTCATACACGTCGGCTACTTTGGAAACACATTCATTTGAGTTAATTTGGGGGAAAGAACCAACGCTTTGAGCCAAACGTGTCCTCTCCATTAGCAGGCTGATGGAGGGGCGGCGCGCCTCATTTAGGAGGCTCGTCTGAGGCTCTGAGGGGAAACGACTGCAAATGCTAATAAAACCACAACGTTCGTCTCTGCGGAAACTGAAGCTGTAATCTGAATTCCAGCGTGAGGGAGGGAGGCAGACAGGAGAGTCTCCCTGTTTGTTTCTGGCTCAGTAGGCGGGCGACCTCGCGTCTGTGTCCCTCACGGGGAAACTCCACGCAACCGACGGAACCCGACGGGCGACAGGCGCACATGGAGACGCACGGTCGGTCAGATATCGTAGTGTGTTTTTTCCTGGTGGTGATACGCAGCAGATGTGTTTGGAGGCGAAGGCGAGGGAGGAGCGAGGGAGGAGCGGGGGATCGCTGCGGCCCCGTCCAGACGACAGAGATGTTCCTGTTACCGTTAAAGAGGTCAAAGGTTAAACATGCACCTCTGGAGACATGTGACCCCGCCACCCTCCGTCCCAGGATCCTGCTGAATAAGTGTGTGTCCTGAGTGAAGAGTGTGTGTCCTGAGTGCAGTCGTGTGTGTGTGTGTGTGTGTGTGTGTGTGTGAGGCTGTGATTGTCTGGTTTGGCAGCGGCGGATCAGATTTGTTCTGAATTACATCCTGAACCTTCATTTCCACTCTGATAGCATCGCGACAAATTGTAGCTTTTTCCTCTGGATCTGCGTGCATGCATGTGTTTTTGCGGCGCGCTTGTGTGTATGTATGTGTGTGTGTGTGTATGTGTGTGTGTGTGTGTACCTCTGGATCTCCCCCTCCGGCCGCCACTCACAGTTGTCAATCACATTCTTCTTAATGACATAAAGATGAGCGCTCACATGCTCTCGCCCACCTCGCCACAGGCTTTGGCACCGCCTTCTGAGGCCCGTCGCTCGCCCGCTCTGTCCCTCTCTCTCTCTCTCTCCCCCCCCCTCTCTCTCTCTCTCTCTCTCCCTCTGTCTCCCTCTCTCTCTCTCTCTCTGTCCCTCTCTCTCTCCCCCTCTCTCTCTCCCTCTCTCTCTCTCTCCCCCTCTCTCTCTCGGGCACAAACGCATTATTACCAAATCAAAACTGGCGCCACATTAGTTTTACACATTCTCTGTTTGATTCAACAAAGCTTTCGATCCTTAAGAATAAGACGTATCAGATAGCAAATGAAAAGCATGAAGCGTGTGTGTGTGTGTGTGTGTGTGTGTGTGTGTGTGTGTGTGACATGTTGTTCTGTGCTTTGTCTCGGCCGTGGGGTGTTTCATTTAAAAGTGTGTCTGCACCAAAGAGAATCCAGCGCTGCAGTCTGACTTTACTACACACAACACACACACACACACACACACACACGCACCTATAAACAATAACACACACATAAGCAAAACACAAGTGTGTCCTGTGTGTATATAATAATACATTTATGTTTATATTGGAGAAAATAAAACATAATAAAATTAAATATTCAGATTCTGGCCTCAGTAATAAAATGTAAACATAAATAAATATCAGACAGGAGTTTGGTAACGTTTCTGTTTTTATTTATATTTATTAATTTAATTTATTATTGATCTGAATGTGTTTTGTTGATTTTATTGTACTTTCACATTATTAAACATTTTTGTCTTTTATTACATTTTTTTTTTTTTTCATCTATATATTTTCTTTAATTTCCACATGAAAATCAACTAATTTAAACTCCTCCTCTCCTCTCCTCTCCTCTCCTCTCCTCTCCTCTCCTCTCCTCTCCTCCTCTCCTCCTCTTCCCACCTGTTGTATAAGGAGCAGGTGATGGGCGGAGCTCCTGCAGGGATGGAGGCTTCCCGTGAGGTTGAAGGAGCCGCCGCCGGGCTTTACTGTAGATGATGGAGAGCCTGAACGCCTCAGCCAAGCACCAAGCAGCTGTACGTGTGTGTGCATACATTTGTGTGTGTGTGTGTGTGTGTGTGTATGGGTGTGTGTATGTGTGTGTGTTTGTGTGTGTGTGTGAGGCGCCTGGACCTGTTTCCAGTTAAAAGCAGAAGCCCCCACAACAAAGCTCTGGCCGGGGGAGTCGTAACGAGGAGAATATCATTTTTCTTTGGCCTCTGTGATCCGCCTTTCTTACGTTTCACTTTCAAAGCTCCGCTCGCTGGCACGGCTCCTCAGCTCTGCATCTCTGACGGGAAGAGGGAACGCCGCCCTCCACCTCTCCTCACCTCCCTTCTCCTCCTCCTCCTCCCTTTCCATCCTTCCAGAGAAACACGGGCGTGTTAGGGAGGTGGAGGCGTCTCTGTCATCTGGGCTCTGAGGAGATCCCGCTGTAATCCTCTAACAGGACCTCTAAGCCGCGTGGCTTCCTGGTGGAGACGTCCTCAGGAATTCCTTCCTCTCCACCCGGGGAGAATCACAGAGCCTCTCCCCGTCTCCGCTCCTCAACAGATGGCAGAGGCGTCCGAGGTGCTGGGCTGAGCCGGGGGGGGGGGGGGTTTGACGTATAAGGGAGCGCACGGCTGTGACAGGAAATAAGCGAAGGATAAACGGCGAGGCAGCGCTCCAACGTTAATAATATCATAATATAAAACATTCCTCACATTCCACACACTCAGTGGGTTTGGATCCACTCTGTTGTTAAGTTCATCTGTGGATTCTTCCAGGAAATGATAGGAAAGATTTCAGAATTCTCAGATTCACTCAGAGGCTCTCAACAACCCGGACCCTCAGGTCTTCTGTTCAGGGTCTGGGCCCAGGTTTAGGACCAGGAGCGGCCCTGGGAGTCAGTTTGTCCACACGGGCGTTCACTGACTGTGTTTACCTGTGAGGCTCTCAGAGAGGGGCTGCAGACACTGTACCTCATGTTTAACCCCTTACTTCCCTGGGGACAAAGGTGATCCAAACACCGCTCCACCTCCAGAACAGAACCTCCTACACAGACACTTTGCAGTCCAAGTCTTTCCATGGACTGCAACGGCTCAAAGTCCCGTCAGCCTCACGAGACGCCGTCTTCCTGCGTCTGTAGGTCCATGGACCAACTATGGAAATCCAAACCCAGGACTCTGAGGTGAATCTGGTCTCCTCCCAGTTGGACCTGAGTCCTTCATCCTTTCCTCTCAGCTCTCCGTCTCGCTCGCTGCCACGTTACGCTCTTCGTCTACCAACACACCATTTCACAATTGATTTTTTTCCCGCAACCAATCAAGCTTTTTCCTGGATGTGTTGGCTGTCGGCCACTTCTTACCCACAGACGTCCCTCGTGTTCCCATGGAAACTTCACACATCGTCACAGCCTCACCACAGCCAATGTTCTCATCAACACACTTGTCAACAAGCAAATCATCTGATTGTTGCTTTATGCAAACCTTTTGTTTGACCAGGAGGAAACACAAGTCACAGCAGGAAGTCTCAGGCTGGGGGGGCGGAGCTCTGCCTGTGTGCCTCTGAGCACAGCACGACTCCCTGATCCTGGTCCGCGCTGTGGGACCCCCTGTCTCAGTCACATCTCTCTCTGTGACTCCTCTCTGCACTGAAGCGTGTTGAAGCGTGTGGAAGCGTCCGGCCTCTCATGTGTGCAGCAGATCTGTGTGTGTGAGTGTGTGTGTGTGTGTGTGTGTGTGTGTGTGTGTGGGGGGGGGGGGGTATTTATGGGCGGAAGGAAAGCGTCTTTGATAGAGCGTCTCTTGAGCTTCCTCCAGGATGAGATGTACTCATGTCCTCAACTTCTTCCCTCTTCATCTTTATCTTTATTTCCCATCAAACAACATTGGAAACCCCCTTCATGCATCTTTGATGTAAACGATGTGCACATGCGTGTGTGTGTGTGTGTGTGTGTGTGTGTGTGATGCAAAGAGAGCTGCAGAAACGCTCCAGGAACACCTCTATCACCTCTATCCCTGTGTTAAAGCTCCCCATTCCACTTCCTCCTCACGCTCCCAACAGCCCGGCGCCGCCCAACGAGACCTGGTGGAGAAGTCTGGAGGTCAAACATCTACTCAGACGCATCCCCATCAGGCTCGGAGGTAGCATCTTCATCTTCATCATGTTGTGGCCCCTGCTTCCCTTCTCGTCCTGCAGGACAGCAGTTTGAGTGCCGCCCTGTCATGATTTCATCGTACGTTGCTCTTGTTGTTGTAGAATTCCAGCTCACATGTGGGCCGCATAGGAGCCAGACGAAGGCTTGGCGCTCTGTGCGTCACTTGTTGTCTGCGTTATGGAGGAGACTCCACAGGGGTCCTTCTCCGGCCTCCTCACGCTTCAGGGGGTCATCCTGATGTTCTCACAGAGTGCCAGGCCTTTGGTGCAGATGTTGCCGTCGCACATTCAGGCTGCACGTTTTTGGCAGCGACATCTGACAGAACGCTGACGGACGCGCCCGTTTGACGCCGCCGTCGGCCCGAGCGTGCCGCGGCGTGAAGCGTAGCTACGTAGGTCCCGGTCTCTGTCACAGATCAGATCCCTGCCGAATCTTCCCCTAAGCTCTCGTGTTCATGTCCCACATTGTGCTGACTTAGAGGAAGAGGAAGCGTGTTCCAGTATCTGTGTTGGTGAGGAGACGACAAAAACACGCTGAGGACAGAAACCTGTTCAGGACCCGTTTACATCTGACCTGCAGAAACCAAATGTGTCCTGGTGTTTA
>NW_027467058.1:0-5000 GCF_046128005.1 Genypterus blacodes
GTGTGTGTTTGTGTTGCCGGCCGGTGGGTGCGACTGTGCGCGCTTTTGTCGACACACGCTGTTTGAGTGTGAGTGTGTGTGTGTGTGTGTGTGTGTGTGTGTGTGTGTGAGATAAAAAGGAGAGAGGAAGTTTGACGGCGACTCCTAAGCTCCTTTGTGATGCATAATTCATCTCTCTGCTCGCTGCACCTCCGACACTTTGAAACTCTGCTGCTTCACAAACAAACAAACAAACAAAGCACAAACAATATGAAAGCTGCGTCTTCCTCTGCTTTTCTTCTTCTCTCCTTTTGCTCTTGACGCAACGCTGTGACACTCAGCCGATCTCATTACTGCTGATGTTCCAGCTGCTGAAACGTCCGGGCCGCAAAATAAATACAAACTTTCCTGCAGCAGGGAGTGGAGAACGAGAGGACAAAGCTCTGTTTGTCTCCTGAGTGTTCGCCCCGACAACAGCTGTCTGTGGGAGGGGGCGAGCTAAGATACACTCCTGTAACTCCTGAACCAGAGAGAGAGAGGGGGGGAGAGAGAGAAAGAGAGTGAGGGAGGGAAAGAGTGAGGGAGGGAAAGAGAATGAGAGAGAGAGGGGGAGGGAAAGAGAGAGAGGGATGGAGAGAGCCAGCGACAGAGAGAGAGAAAGAGGGAAAGATGGAAAGAGAGTAAGAGAGAGGGAAAGAGAGTGAGAGAGAGACAGAGAGGGAGAGAGGGGAGGCAGAGAGAGAAAGAGAGGGAAAGAGAGGGTGAGAGATAGAGGGAGGGAAAGAGAGAGACAGAGAGGGGGGGAGAGAGAGAGAGAGAGACCCGAATGGAACTTCCTCATGAAGGACTTTTCTATTTGTTTTCATATTCTGCATATTTTAATCTATAAAAATGTTATTGATTTGTTGTGTTAATGCTCCATCACCCTGAAGCCCCTCCCCCCTGACCTCCTCTCCCCCCCTGACCTCCTCTCCTCTCTCTGCTCCTCCCTCTCTCCAGGCCCCGGCAGACTGCGTCCGTCTGCACGGAGCTGCAGGCGGCGGTGCTGCAGTGCTACAGAGGAAACCCTCAGCAGACCCTGCACTGCTCCCACCTGGCCCAGCAGTACATGAGCTGCGTCCAGCAGGCCAAGAAGGTACAGGACTCTACTGAGGCTCACTCTGACTCCGTTCTCTCTACCTGCTGACTCCCTGAACCAAACCACACACACCAGGAGTCTCTGCTCTCTCATATTCCCTCCCGTTTTGATAGAATCCTAGGAACCGAAGTTGAGTGGTGATGCTAATAACTCAAACACCAATTGACCCGATGGTGGCAGACACTGTAGACTCAAAGGTGTGTGTGTGTGTGAGTGTGTAAGTGTAGGACTGTGAGGTCTTGATATGAAGCATGAAGGCTCCGTTTGCTCTAAAGCTCTATTCCGGGCTCAGATGATGGAAGTGCGTCTGACAGCAGGAACACAAGAGTGTGATTGAAAACATTTCTAATCTGCTTGTGTGTTATTTGAAAACTTGAAATGAGAATCTAAATCAATAGCAGCTGCTTATTGAGCGTTAGACTGGGGCGGTGGAATCGGCTCCGGCTCTCAGCACTCTGAAACGCTCTCACACACACACACACACACACACACACACACTCAGGGCTCAGACCCCTCCTTATCTCTCAAAGTGCTTATTTTACACCATTTCTCCATCAAAAAAAACAATAATGAATGCCGGCAATTTGCACATTATTACGGTGACAAAATGCAGTGATACGCTTCCAAAGTAGATAAAAGGCACCAAACAACAATTGGTGATTTTGGCAGTTAAAGCGCGGCGATGAAAGCTGGCAGAGGCTCACAATGAAAGCAATCAGTCTTTAAAACTGGTTCAAAAGATCCATTTGCCAGTGGAATGATGCTTTTTTTGTAAACAAACGTGTCTGTGTGTGTGTGTGTGTGTGTTTGAGTCGTTTTTGGGGTTTGTATTGTGTAAATTCAGAGTGTTGGAGTTTATTTTTGAAAGAATAGGCGACATTAGAAATTAGATTAAAGCTGTTTTCTCTCCTTTGTGCAACACGAAGCACTTTAATGCAGATTCAATCAGGCGTGTCCTTAAAAGAACGAGGGCGAGCGAGAGGAGAGAGAGAGAGGGGGGGGGAGTCAGGACGGGGGAGCGTTCTGTGAAGTGGGACAGACAGGAAACTTTCCCCGCTCTTGTTTACCTGCTGAGAACATTCCAGAGTTTCTTGTGCCTGAATTTCGATTATTTTCCAAGAACGATGACATTTTTATTTCAATCGTTTCCTGATCGAAAAAACATCTTTATCGTGGGGATCTTGTGGCTCTAACCTTTCTTTACTGGGATAATCTAACACGGAGGAAACCTCAGGAGACTGTGGGATGTCTGAGTCGACCTTTAAGACTTGTGAGGAGCGTTTAAATCCCAAACTTTAACAACATTTGTGGATTGAAGAGATGAAGGTGCTGTTAAACTACCTGCATCAGATAGAGCCCTCCTCCTCC
The DNA here is from genome assembly GCF_046128005.1 of Genypterus blacodes. Taxonomy (NCBI): domain Eukaryota; kingdom Metazoa; phylum Chordata; class Actinopteri; order Ophidiiformes; family Ophidiidae; genus Genypterus; species Genypterus blacodes. The sequence goes on from NW_027467058.1 coordinate 2,486, forward strand.
TCTTCCTCCTCCTCCTTTTCCCTTATCCTCCCATCTTCTGTATCATCTGTTCCTCCTCATCGCTCCCTCATCTCCTCTGCTTCCTCTCCTCTGCTCCTCTTCCTCCTTTCTCAGCTCACACACTTTGTCACATTTGGCAGCGCGTTAGCTTCCATCTGCACCGCGGCGCTCGGAGCTCTGACGCATCGCGGCTAAACTCGGCTTACTTGTTGTGTTTGTCCAGAGACGCCCTGGTTAAACACGGATCAGAGCCGCTGCTGCTGTCCGTGCGTCAGACAGGACGCCTGAACGTCTCACACGCAGGGAGGAGGAGACGCACATCGCTTACATGCTGCTCCAGTCCAGCGCTGCCCCTAGTGGCCTCTCCTTGTTGTTGCACGTAACTGATCCTACATTCTGATCCATCTGTGCCTCTAAAGTTCACCTCTAAGCCTCTAAACAGGCCTGTAAATATAAATAAAATGTGCCAGAACCGAACTCTCCATTTAAATAAATTGGCTAATCAACTGAGTCCAAATTTTTGGTCATTAAATTAATGAAGCCTGATTTTTTTTTTTTGGGGGGGGAGTTTCAGTTTTGGCAGCAGGTGGCCAAGGCCCAACCGGGGCCAAGGTGCACTACACATTCTCATCACGTTATAAAGAATAATGTTACATAACTCTCCAAGGAAACATTTTCCATAAGTGATGGCGGTTAATAATGCAGATATCTTTATGAGCACGCTGCAGATGTTTAACCGTTTAGGTGAAGTAGAGGATTTATCTCTTTAGTGTCGGTAATAAAACGTAATCATTCTTTATATTCTCATTATATAAACACGCACACGTTGAATTCAGCGGTGAGTGAGAGGAGACAAACATTGAGGTGCCTCGGTGCTTCGTCTTCCTCTTCCCTTCCCGTGGCCGTGACGAGGCCTCTGCGCACGCAGCAAAGCTTTCAGCCTTGTGCAAACTTTCTCCAGATGAGCTTAAAAGGTTCCTTTATTAGCCGGCGGCGCCCGGCTCCTGTAAAGGTGACACGTTCTCTCCTCTGACGGTGCGACGGGAGGGCGAGCGCCGTGTTTTCCTCGCTGCATTAATCCCTCGTCTGCGGCGGATGTCTTATGTTTCACCGTTCTATTGAATATTCAGCTTTTATTTATCAGACTCAGGCTCAGTCTCTCTCTGCGTACGTGAAGGTAAAAGCCTGTTTAACGCCGTCTGTCCTCCGTCTCCACTTTACTTCAGGCTTTTGTGTTTAGTGTAAAAGCTCCTTTCCTCACGTGTTTGTCTGCGCTGCAACGTGACGAAGCCGCACACACACGGGCTGGATGCAGGAGGACAGGAAGCAGGCGAGCCAGGAGACGCACGTGGAGGTGACTGAGCCTGACTGTAGGCTGAGGGATACAGTTCACCAACAATAACTCAGGACCGTTTAGTCTGATTGGGATGTTTGAGAAATTGACTCCAGACAATTTGGACCTTTTGTTACCTTTGTCCCTGGGTTGGCGCTCGCTAAAGAAGGAACAGGAAGTGGAGGCCCTGATTGTCTCCGTCTGTGCCTGTTGATGTAAACAAATACATGAAATGAAATCGAGTGAGCAAAGTTGGACCGCACCTTCAGTCTGAGCTCATCGTCTTCCTCCCCTTCCCCCCCCGTCTCTCCCTATAGGCGTCCCTCTATACGTGTGTGTGTGTGTGTGTGTGTGTGCTGCTCTTTGTGACGCCGCCTGCTCCTCTTCCATCTGAACATCACTGGAATATCTCACCCATCTCACTTTTTACGCCTGTCACTCTGCGACTTGACTTCACTATCTACAGTGGCACAGACTTCCTTATGTGTCACTCAGAGCTGCTTTCATGTCTGAACACACACACACACACACACACACACACACACACACACACACACACACACACAGACACACACGTTGCACTGCGCTCCCTCCTATCAGTCCCTCTTCTTCTTCTGTTTCGGGGCATTGTGATGCATATTGGACCTTCTCTCTCTCTCTCTCTCTCTCTCTCTCTCTCTCTCTCTCTCTCTCTCTCTCTCTCTCTCTCTCTCTCTCTCTCTCTCTCTCTCTCTCTCTCTCTCTCTCTCTCTCCGTCTCTCTCTTTTTGGTGTGAAGTTAGACAGTATCTTATGTACTGTCACTATATGATGATTGTGTGTGTGTGTGTGTGTGTGTGTGTGTGTGTGTGTGTGTGCAGGGTAAATGTCAGCTCACCAAAGCTGGGCTTTATCTCAAATCTTGGATGTTGTGTCTCTGTGGTGTGACGGTAGATAGTGTACGTTTACTTCACTGTATGGTGACTGCCATTGGTGTGTGTGTGTGTGTGTGTGTGTGTGTGTGTGTGTGTGTGTGTGTGTGTGTGCTGTGTACCTCTCATCTAGTCTCTCTCTCCTTTCCTCCTTAGGGAAACAAAACACGTCAGCCTCAAAGTCACATTCAAGAACAAAATGTTTCTCAGCGGCTTCCTCCACATTTACAGAATGCTAATGCTAAGTGCTAACTGCTTTAGAGACTCAACCC
>NW_027467058.1:7500-10000 GCF_046128005.1 Genypterus blacodes
CCTCCCCTCTTTAAACGCTCCCAGAGTGGATGGCTGAGGTCCAGACTTCAGCCCCGGGCACCAATTTGAGCTGTGTGTGTGTGTGTGTGTGTGTGTGTGTGTGTGTGTGTGGGGTTGATGGGGGTCAGTTTAAGATTCAGGACCTTCATGATGCTTCATACAGTATGCATGAGGCATCACGTCCCGTCACACTGCTGCCTGTGAGAGCGTCAGCACCAACACACCCTGCATCCTCACACACACACCCACACACACACACACACACACACACATGTGCCCACACACACAGGGTCATGTGAGCACACAAACAGACAGTGTGTCTTTATTCCAGACGCTCTCCGTTCCTCTTTATACTTTAGCACGTGAGTGGAACGGCAAAGCTGAATCCTCCGTTCATCTCTAATTCACTGCTCAGGCTCAGTCGCCCTCCACCGCACTTGGCAGGTGAGCAGCTAACCTGCCCGCCGGCTGTCTGTCTGCCAGCCTGTCTGCCCTCCAGCGGCACGCAGCTAGTTAGCATGCCGCCTAGCTCACCCAGCAGAGAGCAGCTAACGCTCCCTCACCCCGGGTCTTCTCCTGTTATTGTGCGTTTGTGTGTTGTCGTCGCCTGGCTGAGCCTCACAGCAGACGGGCTTAGTGAGAGATAATCAGCTACCAGTGTTTCATCAGCACACGCACACAAAGCTTAATAATCTTTATTCTGAAACCTCGCCAGGCTTCAAAGTGTTTTGGTAAACAAAATTCCAAAGCCTCACGTCTGGATTTGCATTCAGGCTGCTGACAGAACGGCGGTGAAACCTTTCAGCTCTTCTCGTGTGCACTCTGAGTGAAAACGGGTACTGTCTCCTTAGCAACACCACCAGCCCCCTCTTCTTCCAGTTTATCCTTGTTCTGATTGGTCAGCAGCATCAGGAATTACAAAAACTGTGAAAAGGGAAAAACTCCAATTTGGGACAAAACCCTTAACTCACAAAACAGTAATGGAAGCTGATTAGTGTCTGTGTGTGTGTGTGTGTGTGTGGTGTGTCACCTCGGCTGACGGCGCTCCTCTCCTCACCGTTGTTCAGCACCTTGCCCTCCAGGCGGCGCCGCCAGGAGTTTGAATGAACGTTACACCGCAGTCTACACTCACACACACATCGTCGTGTTCCACAGCAACGTCTCACTGCGCTACAACTGAGGCTGAATAAGTCTATTATGATTTGACTGAATAAGAACATGAATGTGTGTGTGTGTGTTTGTGTGTTGGAGCCCTCCCAGTGGCACCACAGTAGCAGAGCAGCTGTATTAGCTCCAGGCCAAATGCTTGCAGGTCAAAGGTCACCTCTTATAAGGGCCACACACGCAACAATGATGAAGTGCTACAGTCTGTGTGTGTGTGTGTGTGTGTGTGTGTGTGTGTGTGTGTGTGTGTGTGTGTGTGTGTGTGTGTACGTCACGCATGCTTCCGTCTCTTACAGTACATGTATTGTTGTGTGCTCATGTACATATGAGCTACGAGCAGACAGAGGACCCGGTGCTGGATGGAGTTCTGGTCCGGTCTCAGTGGTCTGGTCCTGAACAGGAGCCGGCTGGAGGCTCAGCTCCCTCACTCTCTGTAGAAAACCTCCTCCTTTCTCTTCACGCTTCCTTCAAGCTCTCACATGACAAACAAGAGGGACCAAAGATGAACCAGGAGCTGAGACCATGAGCCTGCAGAGGAGGAGGAAGATGATGTCATCGTTCTCCCCCTCTGCAGGCTCTGTTTTTTATTAGTTTCTCTGGTTTGTTTCCTCTCCCCTCCTCTTCTCTATGTAAAGCACTTTAATGGTCATATGTACCTGTGTGTGTGTGTGTGTGTGTTTGTGCTGTGGTTGGCCTGTTTCCCATGATGCATCAGCCTGTCTCCACAGCTGCAGACTCCCTGTGGTTTCCTGTAATGTGAATCAGAATGTGATGGCCTCTCCTCTTCTTCTTCTTCTTTTCCCCTCCCTCCTCTCCCCTCCTCCCGTCTCCTTCAGAGCCTACAGACCAATCACGGCTGAGAGAGCGAGCGAGCGAGAAGACGAGAGAAGAAGAAGAAGACGAACGAAGAGGAAGAAGACCAGCCACGAAGAAGAAGAAGAGAGAACGTGGAATCCATCATTCGTTGCCTTCGTCTGTCCCTTTGTGATCCGTCCATTTATTTAACCCCTCCCCCTCCACATACACACACACCTGCCTGCTCACCGTGTGTCTTGGTTCTGGAGTGTGTTGTCTCGACTTGTCACTCTGGAGTGTACGATGTGTTGATTTCTTGTCAAGTTGCGCCGTCACACCCCTGCCGTCGCTGAAATAAACCCCGGTGATCCAGCGGAGATGAGGCTGCAGGTTGTGTGTGTCTTTTTGTGTTGTTTGTGTGTGTGTACGCGTGTCGGCTGCGGTGGCGGGAAGCCACCTCTCGCCGCCGCGCGCTAATAACACTTCCTCTGCTGAAAATGGGGTCGCGTGCACCCTCCTGACAACGCTGAGTGGACCCCCG
>NW_027467058.1:20000-30000 GCF_046128005.1 Genypterus blacodes
CCTGGCTGAGTCTGGCTTAGTCTGGCTGGGCGTGCAGGGGGCATAAAGCATACATCAAGCAGAGAGCGCTGTGTGCCGGAGGGTTCTGTGGTTAAGCAGCAGGTGAGCGGTGAGTCATGTGGCCGCTCTGCACCTCCTCCTCCAGAGCAGCCTGGACTCATTCCCTTCACCCTGGGGAGTCCTTTCACTCCTCTCACTCCTCTCACTTCTCTCACTCCCCTCAGTCCTCTCAGTCCTCTCAGTCCTCTCAGTCCTTTCACTCCTTTCACTCCTCTCACTCCTTTCACTCCTCTCACTCCTCTCAGTCCTCTCAGTCCTCTCAGTCCTCTCAGTCCCCTCAGTCCTCTCAGTCCTCTCAGTCCCCTCAGTCCTCTCACTCCTCTCAGTCCTCTCAGTCCTCTCAGTCCCCTCAGTCCTCTCAGTCCTCTCAGTCCTCTCAGTCCCCTCAGTTCTCTCAGTCCTCTCAGTCCTCTCAGTCCCCTCAGCCTCTCAGTCCCCTCAGTCCTCTCAGTCCCCTCAGTCCTCTCAGTCCCCTCAGTCCTCTCAGTCCTCTCACTCCTCTCAGTCCTCTCAGTCCTCTCGGTCCTCTCAGTCCTCTCAGTCCTCTCAGTCCCCTCAGTCCTCTCAGTCCTCTCACTCCTCTCAGTCCCCTCAGTCCTCTCAGTCCTCTCAGTCCCCTCAGTCCTCTCAGTCCCCTCAGTCCTCTCAGTCCTCTCACTCCTCTCAGTCCTCTCAGTCCTCTCAGTCCCCTCAGTCCTCTCAGTCCCCTCAGTCCCCTCAGTCCTCTCAGTCCTCTCAGTCCCCTCAGTCCCCTCAGTCCTCTCAGTCCCCTCAGTCCTCTCAGTCCCCTCAGTCCCCTCAGTCCTCTCAGTCCTCTCAGTCCCCTCAGTCCTCTCAGTCCCCTCAGTCCTCTCAGTCCTCTCAGTCCCCTCAGTCCTCTCAGTCCTCTCAGTCCTGTCAGCCCGAGTGCAGGGGAAATGGACCTGCGAGTAAAGTTAGAGAAGGGGGGGAGAGAGAGAGAGAGGAGACCTGATGATTCACTGACAGGTTCAATCACACACACACACACACACACACACACACACACACACACACACACACACAGGGTCTTGTTTCCCTGGTAGAGAGTTGAAGTATCAAGGTAAGGTTTGTTTTCTCTCCTCAGCTTTGTTTTCGCTCTCGTCCTCATTCAGACGCTCACAAAAGGACGATGTCATCAGGACGATGTCATCAGGAGGAGTGAACCTATCTCCCGGCTCTTTGTGAGGGGAGTTTACCAGACGTTTGTTTGTTTGTTTACTTACCTTCACTCCTGCTGCTCTGTTTGTCTGCAGGAAGAAAATCAATTTTCAATTAAATCTGTGTTTAGGTTGAGCAGACTTTGAATATTAATCTTAATTTTAAGAATGATGGACGATCAACAGGTGCAGTTTGGTTCAGATGCAGACAGAGTTTGAATTGAACTATTCTGTATGGACATTCATGGCATCGCTCTACATTCCTAAACCAGACTGAGGCTGTGTGGAACCAACATGAGGCTCAATCAGCTTTGACCTATTTTCAATGTTTTTCAACAGTTTTCAGTGGTTTTCACTCAGTATCTTTCTGTTTTAACACTCAAACTTACAGCTGTAACATTCTAGGCAGCACACACACACACACACACACACACACACACACACACACACACACACACACACACACACACACACACACACACAGGCAGGCTTCATGCTGCTCAGTTCTCCTCTGACCAAACCAACATAGAGCCCAGACCCTGATGTGCCTGCAGAGCTCTTCACCATACATGAAGTCAAACAGCTGATCTGATGCTTACAGACGTGACCTTCACGTGTAAACCAGCACACAGGAAACCTCCAGGGCTCTTCATCCTCCCCCTCTTCCTCTGCAGCCGCTGTAGCCTGGTTCAAGCACTCTCCAGTCCGGTCCGGTCCGGTCTGATGCGATCCATCAACATGCAGACACACATGTTGTAAGCGTGTATAGAAACATGTTTTATCCATTTGCTCTGTTGGTATGGATGGTGTGAGGAAGGAGAGTTGCTGAAAGTGAACAGATTCTTATTGCGGTGTTGCTTTAATATGTTCAATCAATATCACAATCAATCGTTGTGATTTTACTCTGTGATCTTTATTTTCCCCCATCAGAAGAAACGGAGCTCCATGAAGAGAGGCAAGTTTAGACGACACGACAATTGTGTGTGTGTGTGTGTGTGTGTGTGTGTGTGTGTGTGTGTGTGTGCGTGCGTGCGTGTGCGTGTGCGTGTGCGTGTGCGTGCGTGTGTGTGTGCATGACAATCAGTCAACAGATCTCGTCCTGAGATGAACCGGCCACTTACCATCCTGAAGGCGCACACACACTCTGACAGCTCGCATTATAATTCATGAGGGTGATGTTGGGTCACACACACACACACACACACACAGTCTCTAACCTTCAGCCCTGGTAGATTCAGCAGAGATGATTCTCCTCCTGGTTCTCCTCCTCTCTTCAGTTGAGTCCTTCTGTTCCTTCAGTCCTGTCTGACTCGTTGTTTGATTGATTGACACACAAACTTCCTGATCATTCTGTTTGATCGGGCGCCCGGCTCTACAGGAAGCAGGCGGGCTGTGATGTGACAGTGAGTGAGATCACACGAGAGCAAATCTGACCGCAGCAGCTCTAAGTAAGAACACAACACACAACCAATCCTGACTGGAGCTCATGGTGTCGGCTGTTTGGTGAGCCTGTGACCTTCTGACCCTGTGACCCTGTGACCCTGTGACCTTGTGTAACCCTGTGGTCATGTTTATTGGCAGAAAGACACAATCAATAATGAATAGAAATGCACTTGTAGACACCCAGGGCCTGAGGAGAGGTTTGAGTATAAATGAGAAAATGTGAAAATAGAAAGGATTTACTGAGATAATGCCTCATTAACAGACTGATGAATGAAATGAATGATGTCACCATTAGTAAACCTGTATCATCTCCTGAGCTGAAGCCTGAGAGGAGAGGAAAGCTTCAGCAGGAACCTGAGCCTTCATGAGAGGATGTGTGATCTGAGCTGCTGTAGCTTTGACTGAGCTACTCTCACACCGCTCCTCAGGTGTGTAGGTAATTGTGTTCCAGTCTCTGTTTGTGCGCTGACCCACATGTACAGATGTTATAGCTCACATTTCCTCTCTACATGGAGGAAAGTTTCCCCGTGTCGTTCCTCTGATGCTCTCACTCAGATTTGTTCCAGGAGCCGAGTATAAAAATAATCTGAAATTCTGTCAGAACAAAAGCGTCCTCAGAAGGCGACGGCAATGGCGGCGGCGGGACGTGAGGTTTCATCGGGAACAGAGAGAGAGAGCGTCACTCGCTTGCAAACAGGCGCCCAGAAACCTCAGAGCTCTGCTGTCGCTCCACACACAGTCTCTCTCTCTCTCTCTCTCTCTCTCTCTCTCTCTCTCTCTCTCTCTCGGCGTGGGAAACAGCAGGGCTGGATTGTTTGAAAGCAAAAAGCCTGTGTGTGTGTGTGTGTGTGTGTGTGTGTGTGTGTGTGTGTGTGTGTGTGTGTGTGTGTTGGCCTGGCAGGGTGTGTTAAGTTTGTGCAGAGGAAACACATTTCATCTCACAAGCTTATTAACGCATTTGCAGGTCACACACGCACACACACACACACACACACACACACACACACACACACACACACTTGCATCATGTCCTGTGTGTTTAGCGATGTTTTAATGTTGTAATAATCTGATTCTGTCGTCTTTAGCGTCGTGGCTCCACAGCTGTTTACCAAACGCTCCTTTTCTTCTTCTCCTCTCTCTGGACAGTGAACGTGTCGCTGAGTCATCTGTTGGGTTTGTGCCTCGCTGGACACCATAGAGAACGACTGCACAGTGGGAACAGTCCAGCTTACATTCTGACCTCAGAAAGCCCACACACACACACACACACACACACACACACACACACACACACACACACACCAAAACATGGATAAAAACATGCAGTGTTCCTGTCAGTGGAGTGCCAGACGGTGGCCAGTGGCCTTAAAGTGACACTGTGTGTGTGTGTGTGTGTGCCTGTGTGCCTGTGTGTGTGGGAGAGCACTGATGATGTCGTCTCTCACTCCATTCACACCTCTGGTGTTGATGCGTCTGTTCTGTTCCTGCAGGATGCAGATCTATGAAAACAGGTCTCATGTTAGAGGAGCTGACATGTTTGTATGTCTCTAAACATGTAGAGGAGCTTTAACATGAGGTCACAGACATGTAGAGGAGCTTTAACATGAGGTCACAGACATGTAGAGGAGCTTTAACATGAGGTCACGGTTAACTTCCTGTGTGACTGAGGTCCAGAACAGATCGGAGAATATTTGATTTGCATGTTCACTGTCCAGTTACATCCAAACTGGGTCACTGTGTGTGTGTGTGTGTGTGTGTGTGTGTGTCTGTGTGTGTGTGTGTGTGTGTGTGTGTGTGTGTGTCTGTGTGTGTGTGTGTGTGTGTGTGTGTGTAGCATCCACTGGTACTTTGCAGACAGGTGCCCTCATGTTCAACACACCTCTCCTTTCTCTCTCTTTCTCCCTCCCCTCTCCCCCCACCCTCTCTGTCTCGTCCCCCCCTCCTCCCCCTCCCCCCTCCCCCCCTTCTCTCTCTCCCCTCCCTTGGTGACGTGTAGCGTAGCGTCTTATTAGCTGAGCTCTAACAGGCAGCCTGTGTTCCTGTGAGGACTCCATGCTGCTGCTGAGTCATCCTGTACAAAATGAACAGAGCAAGTCCTCTCACACACGCACACACAAACACACAGTTTGGGCTGATTACATAACTAATCTGAATGCCTGTGCTGCTTCTTCATCATCAATCATCACAGCCTCCTCGTCCCAAATCATCCTCATTGATTGCCGTGTTTGTTTAAAGCCACGCTCCGGTGATTTCACATCCAGACTCGGTCGCTCAGGCTGTTGTTGTGTGAGTCGTTGTGTTTTGGAGACACGAGGCGTTAACTTTCCCTCTGCTACATCAAACTACACTGTGAACCACAAGTTCAACCAGTTAGGACGTCAATTTCCTGAAAATCACTCGATTGTGTGAAGTTTCCCTGTGTGTGTGTGTGACCTCAGTGTGCAGAGCAGTGAGTGAAGCCTGGTTTCCGTTGCTGAAATGAGTTTAACACCTGGACTCTGCAGCAGCGTGGAGTTCCTCACCGCTCCTGGCCAGAAGCTGCAGTTTAGGGAATCACTCAGTGTTTGGATGGAGGAATGTGTGTGTGTGTGTGTGTGTGGAACAGCTGTGGAGTTTCCTTCTTTCCATGTCAGCTTCCAGTGTTCTGGTCTGTGAGAAGGAAGGACTTCTCTAAAGCGTGTTTGGCTGAGGTGTGGCGGTGAATCAGCCTCTGGCCTGCAGAGCGTCGTGTTCTAAAGAGCCTGTGAGCTCGTGTGCTGGTGGAAACTTCTAAACAGCTTCCATCAGGAAATCCAACAGGTCAACAATCGACTCCACAAGCTGGGAGATGTTTGAGTTTCATGAGCTGCTTGATGAATTCTGCACATTTCCCACAGTAACAGTCGGGTTCCTCCCCATGTTGCTCTTTGCTCCATTCATGTAGCTGGAATCTATTCATCAAAACAACTTCCTGCGTTCGCACAGGCCAATGAGACAGAGGGGAGGCGGCGTGCTGGGCCGGTGGAGGTAAAGGGAGATTACAGGAGCGAGAGACGGAGAGGAAGCGAAGGATGGCCAGACAAACGGCAGGAAAGAAGGGAAGAGAGAGGAGGGAAGAAGGAGAGCGAGAGGAACAGTAAACAGTAGAATGATGGATGAACGCTTGACGTGACTCGGCGCTCGGTTGCCGGCCAGCATTTCCACGACTGGCGAGCCGACCGCACGACGAAGACAAACGACCGCGCAATGAAGGAAAATGAGGATTTTATCACCCATTTCCCTTTCACACCGTTTGCTAGCCCACGCTCCCCAGATTGCTTCTGTGTGCGTGTGTGTGTGTGTGTGTGTGTGTGTTTGGACTCTGGGAAGTTAACCAAATGTGTGTCCCGCTCTCCTGACAGGCTGGCTTATGGTCTGCTGTTGGCCCAAGGGTGCAGTTTAGAGAAATCACTCACTCAGCTGGAGATTTGTGGAGAAAAGGTCTGGAACATCTATAGGTTACCTGAGAGATCCTGTGTGTGTGTGTGTGTGTGTGTGTGTGTGTGTGTGTGTGTGTGTGTTTGCAAGGAAGTGTGTTTAAAGGGACATTTATCTCATTCTGGGATATAATTACACTGCCCCAAGGTAGAGGGGAGTTATCCAGCTCTCCCTCTCTCTCTCTCTCTCTCTCTCTCTCTCTCCCTCCCTCCCTCCATCCCTCCCGTTTTCACTCTCCCTTTCTCCCTCTCTCTCCCTCTCCCTTTCTCTCTCTCTCTCCCTCACCTTCTCTCCTTCATGCCAAACAAGAAAGCTGATCCGACTCTGCCCTCTTCCTAAATCATTATGGGATTAAGTCATTCCCAGAGTGCGGCTCTCCTCCTCCTCCTTGGAGCCCTTGTAGGGGGGGCTTCCCGTTCTTTACGTCCCTACGCTCGGGTCGCTCCAGCTGCGGCGCTCCTTCCTGCAGCCGGGCGCTCCACCTCGGGGGAAATCACTCCTCTCTGCTCCGCCACTTCATCCCAAAATATTAATCTTCTCTGAATGTACTCTGAAAAATCAAATTAAATAAATAGAATCCTCTTTGTGAAGGAACGGTGTCTGGTTTCAGGGAGACGGAGGACGCGGCAGAGGAAGAGGGGTGAAAAATGAATTTTGGATGGTTTTAATCTCCCGCGTGTAAAGTAATAGCTTAGCGCCGCCGAAGCCTTCGGACAAACCGGCGTTTTTGCGATTGTAATAACAGAATTCCCAGAGACGTGACGCTGGATGACAGGAATGCGTGGCCTTGGGGGGGAAGCGGCGTAACGTATCATCATTTCCTGTTTGTGAAACCTTCCTGCCCCATGGGCCTCTGGGTAATGACACCTGCCAACAAGCCGGCGACGCTCGCTCTGCTCCGGGGGCAGGATTAATGCAAGAGCCACAGAGTTTGTTCTGAAGGAAAAGTTGATTGAAGAGGCTTTGGGGGGGTTGTAACTCCCCTCACCCCCACCTGTAATCACCGCTCTAAAGGCCGGGCTGCAAATATATTTTAACCACTTGAGCCCTGAGGGAAATATTCCACTTCTGCTCCGTCTGCTTCCTCCTGGTTCAACATCCTCTCTGTTCCTGTAGTAATAAATCTGAAACATTCACAGGGAAGATCGTTCAGTTCGTCTGGATGTAAGGAGGCAGAATGTGAGACAGAAGACAAACAAAACATATTTGTTTGTCTCAGGACTTCACACTTAATAAAGGCGCCTCAAAGGTTTACGCCAAAAAAATCACCTTGACTTGTTTTCTGTACAAATCCGAGTTTTATTCATAAAGTTATTGTTGTTTCTAGAAGTTCAGGTTACTCACAGGGTCTCTTGGTTCTTGGCCCCGGTTCTGGTTCTTGGCTGTCTGAGGAGAGGGAATCTCTCTGTCAAAGTTTCTTCCGTTTCACACACACGTTGTGGACGGTTCTGATTGGTTCTGGAGGGTTCTGTGCTGGGTCGGGAACCCTTTGTTGTTGCGGGCCTGTAGCGCTCTTTCGCACATTGTACCTGTTTGATATCAGAACTCGGTTTGGGCTCAACCGATCACAAACTGGGACTCTGGGCCTCATGAGTGTTGGTCAACTCCCAACTCATCTATCGTTTATTAAAGTTTTAGATCAAAACAAACCCAGACCCAGACCCAGACAGCAGGTGGGCTCAGCTTAAGAGTTTCACAGAATAATTCATCACGCTTTTATTAAAGGCATCAGATCTATCAGAGCATCAGGCGCTACAGAGACTCACACACACACACACACACACACACACACACACACACACTGCAGCTTTGTGCGTTTGTGCCCTGATGAATGTCACAGCTTAGACTGGCTGAAGTTAATTATGGTTTAATCCTCAAATAAAGAAGGGAAAAGGCAATAAAACATGTTTTAATCTGCCGTGTCATACAAAGCATCGTGTGTCTGCTAATGGAATATTTCACTGATCTCTCAGGCCGACGGGCACTGTGTGTGTGTGTGTGTGTGTGTGTGTGTGTGTGTGTGTGTGTGTGTGGTGACATCGTGTTCACCAGGACCCTTTTCTTTTAGAACTGTCCTCACAACCATGCAGCTGTCCTCTGTCTTGCTCGGAGGCATAATAACCATGTGTTAGTCTCCCCACACACACGCACACACGCACACACGCACACACACACAGTATTATCTTCAGAGTCACAAGTTAGTGTTTTTCTAAATTGGGCCATGTGGCAGCCTTCTGTTAGAAAGACGCCTCACATATTTGGGAGCATTTATCTGTGCTAATGTGATTGAGCTGACGTGGCCTCGCCCTCAGAGGTGGCGGGTCAGGCTGAGCCACATGCTCTGGGGTCGGCCCCCCCCCCGGGTCCTGTTTATACTCACAGCACCACCGGCCTGAGTTTGTTCAAATGTCACCCGTCAAAGCAGCGAGCCTGATTCAAAGTGGCAGCTGAAGCCTGAGTGCTTCCCTTCCGATCTTCTTCCCTGTCTTCTCATTGTCATGGTGTCACAGAAACGCGTCACTCTTCTATAGCATCAACGAAAGATTGTACTCGTTCCTGGTCTGATGGTGGCGCTCTAACTTCCACTTCTGCCATGTGACATGTACCTGTAGGTCATAGAATCAAATTTCATCTCTTGGATTCCTTGGATCGACCTGCATCTATATCCACATAGGCCACGCCCCTTCGCACCTAACGAGCTTTCCTACAATTCCGGGTCAATTGTCAGGATTGCTGTAATTGGGCTGGGGGAGTAGAGCGGAACACGACCGGTGTGACACATGAGGAGGAGCAGACGGCCTGTGGAGTGGGACGAATCCACACACAAGCTGATGTTCCTCATTTACCTCCCTCCTCATTCTCTCCCCTCTTCCTCGTCTCACTCTCTCTCTCTCCACTTCGCTCCCCCTCCTCCAATCTGTGAGCTCATCTCCCGGCAGCTCATTCCGACCCGAAGTGTTACAACTCTTTCAACCGCAAATGTGTCTTGAGTGACAGGCAGAGAGGAGAGGAGAGGAGAGGAGAGGAGAGGAGAGGAGATTGGGCAGACAGGGGAAACCCGTCTCTCAGCCCAGGAGAGGTAAAATATTCCACACAGATTTAGATTTGGTGACAGGTGTGTGAGGTAAGGAGGACACACTTAGCTCCTGCTGCAGTCTCCTCCTCCTGCAGAGACGGAGCTGGTCAGAGGCAGGAGAGGTCGTGGTTCAGTGTGTGTGTGTGTGTGCGTGTGTGTGTGCGTGTGTGTGTGTGCAGTGCTCATATTGCATCAGGATCAGTGCTGTGTGAAGGTCCTCACATAAGAATACTCACTTCCTCTTCCTCTGAGACCCTGAAGGCCAGATGGGCTTTAGGATCTCTTCCAGCCTGTGGTCTCCTTTGACCTGGACCATGTCTGGATCACCTCCTTGTCCTGATGAGATGCCTGATCCACCTCAGCTGACTCCTCTCAAAGCCAAAGAGCAAAGGTTCTACCCCCGACTCCCTCCTGGTGTCGGAGCTCCTCACCTTGTTTTGGCCCAAGTCATCAACCGAAGACCAAATTCAGGTGATCGGCAACTAAAGCAGGGCAGACTCTGTCATTTCTCCCTCTCTACCCTCCCTAACCTCCCTATCTTCTCTACCCTCACTCTGCAGAGGACTCAGTTTTGGAGGTGCTGATCCTGATCCCAGCTGCAGAAACAGAACCAGTGTACGTTGAAGGTCACAGCTTGATGAAGTCAACAGAACTACATCATCTGCAAAAAAGGCAGACTCGCCACATCACGTGTCTCTCTCTCTCTCTGTCTCTGTCTCTCTCTCTCTGTCTTTCCTTCTCCTCTTCCTCTCGTCCTCTCTTTCCATCCCCCTCTGCTTTCTTTCCC
>NW_027467058.1:37500-40000 GCF_046128005.1 Genypterus blacodes
TCCTGTGGTTTCTCATTCTCTTGTATTTCTCTGTTCCTGTTTCTGGAGTTCTGCTTGTTTTTGTTGGCATGTTGTTTGGGGGAAATCATTGGAAATGTGTCTCTTATTCACTGTTTTCCAACAATCCAGTCCTTTTCCTTGAATGAATCCTAGCAAGGGGAGTGGTCTGGGGGTTAAAGTCGTGGTCCAGACTGAAGCACGTCACTTAACTCAGCTTCAGCTTCTGCTTCCCTCGAGTCCTCCAGGCCTCCAGGCCTCCAGGCCTCCGTCTGGGCCCAGCAACTCAGGAAGCTGGGCGGCCCACAGTCCTAAAGCTGGACAGGAACTCTAACCCTGATTCTGACCACAGCTTTGGTGTGTGTGTGTGCGGGTGTGTGTGTGTGTCGTGTCTCAGCGGCCTCGTGGAGAGAAACTCATTCAGTGTAGAGAAGAGAAAATAGCATCTGACTGCTTGTGGCTTATTAAGAAGAAAGATCAAACAAACCAGTGAAGCGACACACACACACACACACACACACACACTCCACACAAGGTGAATGAGAGTAATTAAGGCAGAAGCACACAGACGCTGGTCCAGGCTCCCTGAGAGCAGCACGTTGTCTTATTAAGGGAGGAACGCTTCACAAACAGCTTCAGAGCTGAGATCCCAACAGGAACAGGAAGGAGAACTAACCATGATGTCATTGAGCTTTAGGTTTAAACTAATACAAAACATACGCAGCTGCAGAATGTGCTGTCCATACTGTGTGTGTGTGTGTGTGCGCTTGTGTGTGCGGGTGTGTGTGTGTGTGTGTGTGTGTGTGTGTGTGTGTAATAATTTCTCCTGCCATATGCTGTCATGTAGTTTGAAGCCCACACAGCGATTACGCGGTTTAATTGAGGCTCCTAAAGGACGGCGACACGAGCGCTCGCCGTGTTACAACAACCTGAAACATCAAAGCTCCGGTTTTCCTGGCGCGTGTCGCTCTCGTTTCCGCTTTCATTGTCCGACCGGGAACGCTGTTATCAAAGGAGAGTCGGGACACGTGCTCCACTCACTCTGATAGGGACGCAATATTTCACCTTGGATCAAAACGCCGGTGTCAGGTGGCGTCATCAGCACGCCGGCGAGAGGAGGAGGAGGAGGAGGAGGAGGAGGAAGGCCGGATGGAGCCTTTGATGGAGCCCAGGAAGGACACAGAGAGGCTGCTTGTCACTAATTGGGTTCCGGTTGTCTCCCTTAGATTTTAATTATGATTGGGTCCTTTTTTTTTCCAGCGCTAATTTCCGCGTTAAATAGCAGCACAGCCTGTGAACAAGGGGACAGAGGGGACAGAGCAGACAGAGCAGACAGAACACAGAGCAGACAGAGCACACAGAGCGGACAGAGCAGATAGAACATAGAGCAGAGTGATTATGGACCAAACTCCATGAATCCTAAACTCCTTCCTGTCTCAGGTTTGTTGATGTTTTGTCGCAGGTTCATCCTCAGGTTAAAGCTTCTGTCTCTACATGTGTCACTCTCAACCCTCTGACAGCTCCGTCTCGTCTTCAGCGCTCCGTTTCCTGTGTGATGACATCACAGCTTTACTTCCTGTCCCCGCTCACACTCGCTCACTGTGACTCCAGACACTTGTGGGCACCTTCAGATGTTTGTGGAGTTATTGGAGGTAATGATCTCGTCTCCTCCCTGATGTGACAGATCTCAGCTGTGAGAGGAGAGGAGAGGAGAGGAGAGGAGGGGAGGGGAGAGGAGGGGAGGGGAGAGGAGGGGAGGGGAGAGGAGAGGAGAGGAGAGGAGAGGAGAGGAGAGGAGGGGAGAGGAGAGGAGGGGAGGGGAGAGGAGAGGAGAAGAGAGGAGAGGAGGGGAGGGGAGAGGAGAGGAGGGGAGAGGAGAGGAGAGGAGAGGAGGGGAGAGGAGAGGAGAGGAGAGGAGAGGAGAGGAGAGGAGAGGAGAGGAGAGGAGAGGAGAGGAGAAAGGAGCGCCCCGTGTGGCTGAGGAGCTCCGGTGCAGACAGACAGGTGGTTCCCTCTCTAATGGATGTTAATGCGGCCGACTCCACTCAGCATATTCCCACTGGTGAACACTTAGAGTTAAGTGATAATTGAGGTCTATGAAAAGATGCACATTAAATCACAGCCGATGAGACGGGCTGGAAGGTTTCAGTGATTTAAAGAAGAAGAAGAAGAAGAAGTGTCCAGAGCCTCCTAAGGTTTCCCGCTGCTTAAACGCACACAGGATGAATAATTCAAGTGGAAATATTCTTAACTCTTACTTAAGACATTATTATTTCAGAAGTGCTGCATCTGCATCAAGTGAAGACGACCTTTGACCTCCAGCAGCTGCAGGTTGCTTCATCCTCCACTGACTGACTCTGATTACTGTTGTGTCGCTTCTTTACGTCCGTATGTTGGTGTTTGATGGACGCCACGCCCACACTCACACTCAGCCCACACACACACACACTCAGCCCACACACACACACACACACACACACACACACACACACACACACAGCAG
>NW_027467058.1:45000-107500 GCF_046128005.1 Genypterus blacodes
GCGGTACCGCCGGGTGTCTGAGCGGAGGAATCCCTGCGTGTCCCGGGCATGCGGGGAGGGGGGAGCCGGGGATCTGAGCAGCAAGGCGGCTCCAACGCCTCCACCGTGCCGGGGCTGACACTCCTGCCGCCCGGGTGCAGAGAGGCTGGGTGCCGGGTGCTGGGAGGCTCGGTGGTGTTAAGCTCAGGGTGGAGGGAGGCTTGGTGCGGAGCTCCGGGTCCAGACAGGCTCTGTGTCAGGGAGGCTCAGTGCCGGGGCTCCGGGTGGGGGGAGGCTGGGTGCAGGGAGGCTCGTTGGTCCGGGGCTCCGGGTCCAGAGAGCCTCGGTGGTTTAGGGCTCCGGGCTGCGTGCTCCTGTCCCCGCATGTAAACGCACCTCAGGGAGGAGTTGCTGCGTGTCTCCGGGGAGGGGGGGGGGTGTTGTGTGTGTGTGTGTGTGTCTGCTGGTTAAAGGAGGAAAAATCGATCCGTCTATTAGTTGTGAAATAATTAAAATGTGCGCAGCTTTAATCTGCTAACGACGAGAGGAGATCTGTAAGCTTTGTTATTCGACAGCAATTGAATTTCCCCATTGAGCAGGATGGAGTGTGTGAATGTGTGTGTGGGGGTGTGGAGTGCGCATTGCTTGTCAGCTATTGAAACCCTCTCTCTCTGCTCTATCGGATTCTGCTCTCTTCTCTTTTTATTCTCTTTTTTTCTCCTAATCAAATGCTGGTTAACCAGATTAGACTCTGCCCCTCACACACACACACACACACACACACACACACACACTCTCTCTTCATTAATTAGCAGCCCACTTAGAGCTTCATTCTGCATCAAAGGCTCAGATATTATTTTAAGGCTCTTTTTTGAGGAGGAAGCAGCAAACAGCCTGGAACCTGCAGATATGACAACACACACACACACACACACTCCACACACACTCCACACACTAAATACCTCCATTATGTGTGTGTGACAGTGTGTCCCTGTGTGCAGGATGAGTGTGTCTATGTGTGTTAGTGTGTGTGATGGACCCAGGTGTGTCTCCGGTCCTCCTGTGTGTGTGTGTGTGTGTGTGTGTGTGTGGCTGTTGTCTCGACAGTTAAGTGTGTTGCCCTGTGTTCTCATGTAAATGTTGTGGGATCTTGCGTGTTGACATGCGTGTTGATTTAAGAGGCGTTGCTCTCTAACAGCTTCAACCACAGACCAGGACTCCCCTCCCATACACACACACTCACACACACACACACACTGTACCTACCAGTCGGTTCATTCAAAACAATCCTGACTATACTATGAGGGTGTGACACAAACAACCAGCGCTCTATATCTGCAGGGCCAAATGTCAAGACGCTCTGGAGTGTGTGCTGCTCTAGCTGCTCCACACAACACAACAGTGTGTGTGAATGAAGTGTAACTCGCCCACCGCGTGCAGCTGCAGGCAGAAAGCTCTCTCTCTCTCTCTCTCTCTCTCTCTTTTTGTGTTTAAATCCTCGACCTTGCGTGGAATTTGACATGAAAGCGACCAAACCAGCCAGAAAATTATAAGCAATTTGCCTCAATCTTCTCTAATTATGATATAGATCTGCCCCCCCCCTCCACACACACACACACACACACACACACACACGAGAGCGGGCGGTGTGGTGAAATGTGAAAGCCCGTCCTGTTCCGGCTGTTATCGCCGCGGCCAAATCTCTGTCCTGGGTTTAGAGCCCAGGCTGCCATGTGCTCTCTGCCCCCCTGTGGAGTCGGCCCCCTTTGTGTGTGTGTGTGTGTGTGTGTGTGTCGCCACCCTCCCCCCCTCCTACTGGGAATTCCTCCGGACCTTTTATTTTGTTGAGCAGCATATTTTTAAGCTCTTAATTAGATTGAAGATGGATGACAGAGCAGCGGAGCTTTACTGGAGTGAGGATTCAATTGTAGAGGGATGAAGAAGAGGAAGAGGAAGAGACTGGAGAGTGGAATTAAAGAGGGGTTTGAGTTTTGAGTCCTCTGCTTCCCCGGGTGTGTTCACATTGTTTCTGTGTGTCTCAGGTCTCGTGTGTGTGTGTCGTTGTGTTCCAGAGCTGTAATGTGATTCATGGCTTCCACACAGTGAGTGGATGTGTGTGTGTGTGTGTGTGTGTAGAGCAGACAGAGGGGTCCAGCTCTGCTCCGCTCTGCTTTACCGCTCACAGTGGAACACCAGCGTGATGACAGCCTCATCTTTAGTCATTTTCTCTGCCTGCCTCTTCCTCTTCCTCCTCCTCCTCCTCTTACTCTTCCTGTCTTCTCACCTTCCTCTGCCTTTACTCTTCTCGGTTTTCTGTAGCGTCTCTTCTTCCTCCTCTTCCTCCTCCTCTCTCCTTCTCTACTAACTCCACAGGATTTGATCCAAAAAACAGTCAAATTGTGATTGTGTGACTCAAAAGTGCTCTTGTGGGTTTAACAGTCATTAATTCCTGAAGAGCTTTGGTGTTTGTCTCAATCTAAAGGCCAGACCAGTCTTCCTCACGGTCTTCCTCACCTGTAGGAGTCCTTTAATCTGGCAGTTGTTCCCCTGTAAGGCCTTCATCTCTTAGCATGACATCATAGCACCCATCAGTCTACTGTTTCTCTGCTCCTCCACCTCTTCTCCTGTCTGGTCCCAGAGCCATGATGATGATGATGATGATGATGATGATGATAGTAGCTTGTAGCTCCCTGGCCGTTGCTGCTTGTACTCGTCTGCTCGCTGAATGAAGAAGCTCTTTTACTACGGCGAGTGAAAGAGGATCCCCTGTCTAACCTGATAGGAGGTTATGTCAGAGAGCGTCGACATGATGAAGCACTTCCTTGGCACGGCGGCGATGTAATGGAGTATCTTCTTTCATAGCGTAGCCGGTGGAGACGGCGTGTTTTGATTACATAAGTTTTAATTTGTGTCAGTCTGGCTGAAGACGTCTGCTGGAGTGCGCTGCTCTTCATTCAGTCTGTGGCTCTGTGAACCACTGAGATCTGTCTGTCTCTCTCTCTCTCTCTCTCTCTCTCTCTCTCCCTCCCTCTCTCCCTCTCCCCATGTCATACCACTGCTTCTGGTTATTATCGCCTCTTCATCTCAGTTTGGGTCCTGACCCTGGCCCGGCCTCATCACGCCGCGGCTCTTAGAGGCTCTGTCTGCTGTTTGTGCTGCCTGGAGGCGACGGCTCGCTCGCACAGAGGCGTTATTAAAACGTATCAGAGAGGGACCAGCAGCAGGCCGCTACCCAGAGGCTCTGTCACACACACACACACACACAGACAGACACACACAGACCTATTGGCGCCAACCCCTCTCTAGCTGAAACGTCTTAATATGAAATAAACAGACTGGTTGATACCTGGAAGGCGCGTCGTGGCGTCTGACTGCTCAAATAGGAGCAACCTCCATTTGGCCGGAGAGAGAGAATCAGCGCCGGGTGTTAAAATGCGAGGCGCCTCTGTGTGTTACCGGTGGCATTGAGAGGTGTGTGTGTGTGTGTGTGTGTGTGCAGGTGAGCAGGCAGCACGAAGCTTCATCACAGCCAATCACAAACCCATTTAGAGGCAGAGCGGGCCGTCTGCACGCTTCATCACGCCTTCAGAAGGATGG
The DNA here is from genome assembly GCF_046128005.1 of Genypterus blacodes. Lineage (NCBI taxonomy): Eukaryota > Metazoa > Chordata > Actinopteri > Ophidiiformes > Ophidiidae > Genypterus > Genypterus blacodes. Next base: position 48,577 of record NW_027467058.1, read on the forward strand.
CGTCTGTGTTTTGGGCGCAGTAATCTGGAGACGAGGCACCGCACCGACGCCAGCCCGGAGAATATCAAATGAAATCCTGGTTTGTGTTGTTTTGGGCCTCGACCCTTCTTGAACACGGCCCCCGTCGCTGCGGCGCCTAGCTTAGATGTAGCCAAATAAAGATAACAAACACGGCGGCGGAGCAGAAATGGCTCCTCTTCTTCTTCTTCCTCCTCCTCTTCCTCTTGGAGCAGAGCAGCCTGGGTTTCTCTGGCGTGCTCGTCCAAGTGAAATGTCTGTTATGTATAATTAATTTTCTCCTCTCCCAGTTTATTTTTATCACCCACTTTTAACCGTTCCTTCAAAGGACCCCTCCCCCGCTTCCGTCCTCCGCAGTGCCTGCTGAAAGTGACAGCTGCTCGGGTGTGTGTGTGTGTGTGTGTGTGTGTGCTTTTGAAGCAGGCGTTAAAAAGGCCACTCGCTCAAGACGACTTGGAAGAGAAAAACTCTTTGACAGTGAATCAGATCCTGCATGTTCATCTGGCTGCAAAGTGAAACTCAGGCGCCGCCGCCGTCGGGGACAAAATGGCCGTGTTTGTGTTTCTTCCGGGAGGTTGTTGATTAGTTTGAATGTTGACGAGGTCGACTGAAGCGTGGGCGGGTCACGGGCCCTCGGTTTTAACTGAAGAACACGGCAGATTTATAGGCTTGTAAAGTCAAATTGACATTCTCTCATTTGAATCAAAGAACCTTCTCATTGGTTCAGTTTGACCCTGAGGTCAGGCTGAGTTATAGAGACCAGCCGGCGCTTCTGAAGGTCCGGTGACGCAGCATTAACCCCGGTTCTGCTTGTGACGGCTCGGCCTCGTCTTTAAAGAGAACCTCCCTCCCTCCCCGGCCTCGCTGCTCGTGGGCACAGCCTCGGCGGATGAGGTTTCCTACTTGGCATGCTAATGCTCCTGTCAGCATTCTATCCATCTGCCCCGCAGACTCTGACTCAGACAGGCAACTTGGATCCCTGATTCATCCTGACAGCAGAAATGGCTTCTCTGGTCCCGTTCCTGTCCTGGGTGCAGGTTTCAGGGGGGCGGTATTGATCAGGAAGTGGCGGTTCCTTCCCTGTGAGCGAGCCTGTAGTTATCTACTCAGGGTTTATTGCCGTGTTGTGTAGCCGGAGCAGTGTGTTATTCTGGTTATTATTGGCGTGTCAGCAACATTTCTTTCTCCCTTGGTTTCCTCTGGAATAGCTTTTCCACTGCAGCGTGTAAGCGGTGTTACATGTTGATCTAAGGTCAGAGCCTCACAGGCCGAGCCAAACGCTTGAGCCTCAGGCAGCCGGGGCTTTAAACCTATTAGTGACTTATGACATTCAACTTCAAACAGTGCGTGTGTAGGGATCATATAGTGAAGATGTCATCGTACGGTGTTAACCTTCAGTCAACACGCAGAGCAACCACAGTCTGATCGCATGCAGATCCCATAATGTTGCAGGTTCAGCTGCCGACGGGCCCTTGAGCCCCACAGGTTGCTGCTGCGATGCCGCTGCTCCCTGTCCGCCTCCGTCTCATTGACACGCTCTGTGTTCAGACGCTGGAGCCTACTGGTTGTTTACTGTGCTCACTAGAGTCTGTCTGCCTCTTCAGGCATGTTTGGCTTCTTAATGAGAGCCACTGTGAGAGTGAAGGCGGCACTCTGTGTGTGTGTGTGTGTGTGTGTGTGTGTGTGTGTGTGTGTGTGTGTGTGTGTGTGTGTGTGTGTGTGTGTGTGTGTGTGTGTGTGTGTGTGTGTGTGTGTGTGTGTGTGTGTGTGTGTGTGTGTGTGTGTGTGCATTGAGGCCAGTGGCTGTGCTCACTGCTAGCGGAGGATGCTATCGATACGCGTGAGTGCCTGAGCGTTGTGTTAATGTGAAGTCAAACTCTCTCTCCAGTGTTTGGCAGACGAGCTCGGCCATTAACTGTAGTGATTAATGCCAACGGAGCCGCACCTCATGATTGCTCACTTATTTCTGCTCCTCTGTCTGCGTCCCTCTCACTCCCTCATCCTCTGTTTCCATCCTTCACCTCCTCGTCTACGCCCCCCCCCCTCCCTCCTGGTATCTGTTATGTTTACCAAAGGGAGGATCTTAAATAATTCAGCAGGCTTCACTCCCCCGGCCCAGTAAATAAGACTAATAGAAGGCCGGCCTTTGAAGAGAGACACTTGCCCAGGGAAACGTAGCCCCGGGCCGGCCTATAAATCAGCTGGCTAGCTGCCTGTCTGGCTGCTCCAACCAGCGCCCACCCCCATGGAGGAGGAAGGAAGGGAGCTCAACTGAAAGAGGTCAACAGTATGGTGTTGCCCCCCGAGGGGATTGGTGGGCAATCAAAGTGTGTGTGTGTGTGTGTGTGTGTGTGTGGGACACGGGTGGAGTCCCTCTCCTCTTTCTCTGGTGTGTTTAGGCTTGTTTTGGTGTGTTAACTAATAATAACAAGGTGTTAAGCAAGTCCAGTCCAAAGTGTGAACTGGACAAACTCAGAACGAGGCGGCAAATATGGAAGTGGCTCCTAGATAAAGAAACTTTGCTTTAATAAATAATCATCTTTTGGGAGCTAGACCATTAGTATGCAGACGTGTGTGTGTGTGTGTGTGTGTGTGTGTGTGTGTGTGTGTGTGTGTGTGTGCGCGTGTGCGCGCCCACCCGCATTCCCAAACTCCACGGCTCATAAAACACACACTCTGATGGCGGCACCTGCATGTGTGTTTACCAGATGGAGATCAGTGCTCGTTTTAAGCGTTTTGTTTTATAATTTTTCCCCCGAGTGCCGAGCCTCTACCTCTCTCAGGATGTGGGTTGGTGTTTGTGGTTAGTTTGATCTCGTGTAGGCAGAAACTTCGCCGCCAACAAACAGGCGAAGGAGGAGAGAAGCATTTTAGTATCTGGGTGGACCTGAACGAGCAGAGCCACCTGTCAGATCCATCACAAGACCCAGCAGCTCAGCAGAGGAGGAGCGACAGAGGAGCTTCAGACTCGTTTCTAAAACTCTCAGTTGTTCCAAACTCTCTTGAGGGGCAAACAGAAACTTTTCTAGCCTCTAACTGAAAGCGCTGTGTATCTGAGGTGACACAGGATTGAGTATCGTGAGGAGAAGATGTCCAGAAGAGCCGCAGAAATGTTGTTTTGAAGGAAGCAGAGTGGAGGAGTCGCCGCCTGTTGAGCCCGGTGGTTGTGATGTGTCGACTGAGTCAATGGCTCTAATCACAGTCTTCTGCTTTACTCCACAAATACTTTGGATTCCTGCCGTCCGCTGCCCCGTGCTCATGGCACAACCAAACGTTAAGTCGACAAATAGCAAGTGTATCCCGACGCGCCCCCCCCCCCCGTCCCCCCTCCCTGGCTCAGCCCCTTTTCTTTGACACGGCCTCTTTGTCAGCTCCTTCCTTTTGTGCTCCGCTCAAAGGGTTAAAGAGGGAGCAGTGATGGGTTGCCCGCCAAGTCTGGCCTCCATTGTGCGTTGGCTTTGTGCCATTGCGGAGCATATCGACCGTAGACACACGTACAAGGGACTTTCTCTATTCACCGCGGCTACCGGGCGCCGCTGCCGTCACCTCCAGCAAATCGGGGCAAAGTCCCCCCAAAAGTGAGAGGGCTGAGTGACTCATGACACCACAGAGCCTCTGATGGAGCTTCATGTTAGGAGATGAGGTGTTCCTGAGGTTGTTCTTGTCTCCAGACCAGCAAACTCTCTGGTTTCTCAGCTAAGACCACCTAATACCGCTGGAGGAAGCAGTTGTTTGTCTCCTCCATCAGTGGAAACATGTGCTCCAGAACCATAAAACCTGTTTCCCTCCCTTCCTCCTTCACTTAACTCCTTTAAGAGGGAAACCACTGGGCCACTTGTTGTGCAGGACGTCGGTACGGACGGCTGCTCGGGCCTTAATTCTTTCAGCAGACCTGGGTTGCTGCCTCGCACTCCGGTGGCGTGAGTCCCAGGACCAGCTTTAAAGTCTCCTGTGCCTCCTTGACCCCCTGTGGAGCAGAGCCAAGCCGAGGAGGGGGAGGAGGGGGGGAGAATAAGTCCTCCAGGCCTGACAATGGTGTAATGCCAGGGGGAGGGGTGTAGATTAGAAGCAGAAGATGGAGGAAGAGGAGGAAGGTATGGTGGAATGAGCTGGGATAGAGGGGAGGTCAAAGGTTAGACTGATCCCTACTTTAAAGGTGGAGTGGGGGCCGTGGAGGTTTTACAGCCAGGGGGGCCCTCTTGTTGCTTCTCTCTCAGCCTGGGCTGAGGGGGGAGGGGCGTTGGTGAGCGTGAGCGGCACATTGCTGCTGTCCCATGATAGCTCCAGTTTTTTTGCTTGGTGACCCCTGACCTCTGCTCCCCCCTGTACCCAGGGCTGTCACACTGCCAGCTCCCACACGGATAAAGAGGCTGGAGAAGAGTGTTCCTCCCTTCTTGTGTTTGGGGCTATTTTGGAGTTAGCCTGAGCGGAGCAGACGGACTCGGCGGTGCTGCTGTGGTTTCTGGGGCAGATAAGGAGGGCGAGCATGTGACACACACGCAGGAATGCTGCTCAGCTGCTTCCTGATGAATCTGTGTGTGTGTGTGTGTGAAGGTCTCAGAGCGAGGTGACACACGACTGGAAAATGGCTACGATGTTTTCTATGATTTAAGAGAAACCACAACAAGACAAACGACGCGAGTCGTATAAAATGATAATTAAAGCACCGCAAACCAAACACGCCCTGATGTGGTGGAGACATTAATGTGTGAGTGGATTGATGGGCTGAGGCCTGCTGCTATCTTTGAGGAGTTTCCTTTCATTCTCCCCCTGAACTCCTCCTCCTACTCCTCCTTCTGGGGGTCTTCCTCCCTCACTGAGGAATGTGGCCGTTCCAGTATGATGGGCTTTGGCCCTCCATTGTTACCTGAGTGTGACCTGGTTGCTGTGGAGGTCAGCGTGACAGAGGCTCGCTCCCCTCTGACAGCCTGATGAACGGCTCCTGGTCAGCTGACACCTGTGGCAGCAAAGGGGAGAAGGTGTAGATGTTTAGGTGCAGGGCTCAGCGACCGTCCTTCCTCAGTGGACGAGGGAGCGAGGGAGCGAGGGAAGTGTGGGATCGATAAAAATATTTTTGGCAGCTCAGTGGCAAAGTGGTTAGCAAAATGATCATGGGTTTGAATCCTGTGCTGGCCGCAGTGCTTTCCATGTGGAGTTCATCTCTCTCTCTCTCTCTCTGTCTCTCCCCCTCTCCCTCCCTCTCTCTCTCTCTGCTCTTACTTGCAACTCTAAACCTTTGATTACACTGCAATTAAGTCCATGAATCGTTTTTCCCCCCCTAACCTCTTGTATACACAAATATACTGGGTATGTTTGTTGTAAATCAATTTCTTTCTGCATGTAAACATCTTGGCGTTCACCTCCTCGTGCTGCGTTTACACAGAACACCATGGAAACGATTGCCAGGACAGACTTCATCACAGGGATCGATAGTGTAGCGTAAGTTCACTGCTAAATGTGCTACAGGTTGGAGAAGAGAAGAAGACAGTGGACCTTCAGGCTCAGGTGTGTGTGTGTGTGTGTGTGTGTGTATGTGTGTGTGGTGTGTGTGTCGGGCTCAGTTTCTTCAGGTCGTTTTCCCATGCAGACTCATTTCCGAGCCTCTTCAGCTGGAGGAACAGGCTGTCTTTAGCAGCGACCTCATCCTGCCTTTGGCAACCAGCTGGAGTCAAACTGGCTGCAGCACACACACACATTTTCAAAAGTAACTCGTCTCCCAATCTGTTTGTAGCTGCAGGAGCACAAAGGCCTGGAGCGGGGAGATTAGTGGACAAGGTGGGAGGAACAGAACGAGACCAGAGGAGAGGAGGGAGGGAGAGAGAGAGAGAGGGAAGGAGGTAGGGAGGGAGGGAGGGCTGGATGGGAAATGCAACAAACTCGTACCAAACAAAACAGGAATCTTGTTTCCGTGAAGAGAAGCTTGTTGTGTGAGAAAAAGGGGTTGAGGCTCCGTCTCAAACTCTAATTAAGGACTCGCCGCGGCAGACGAACAGCTGCAGTCGATTGCGCCGCCCGGCCACGCCAGCTTTATGTGGCGTTTATGTGGAAGCCAAGCAGATGTTCACAGAGGAGCGGCCATTTTATCGGACGAGGAGATGAGATCGGTTTCACGGACGAGGAGGAAATTAAAAAACGGTCCCACAGTCCAGACGTGGAGATTTCAAGGAATTAGTGTGAAGAGCTTTACACTCTACAGCGGGTCAGTCCACTGCAGACAGGAAACGTGAAGGAAAGGGCAGTCAGGATGCATGTAGTGTGTGTGTGTGTGTGGAGTAGCTGGTCCTCATGAGGCGGGGAGATGATGAAGGAGATGATGGAGACGTCAAAGGCAGCAGTATAGAGATTTTGTACCCAATGGAAAGTTCAGATTGGGAATCCTCAATGTGGTTACCTTGTTGTTGTTGTTGTTGTTGTTGTTGTGGCTTTAAAGAAACGGCCCGGGCGATCAGAAAGGTTCCATTGAGACCCGACCTGCTGAGCGACGCCCACATGTCGGTGACCTTCAGTAGTTTGGACGTAATTTCCCCCGAAAATCTGTCTTGGTGGTGAAATTGCCGGCGTATCGTTTGTTTTTGTTCCTTTAAAATGAAACTACCAACGATTTCACAACATTGGTCAGACACTTACTATTTTGGAAAGTTGTAAAACGGGTAAAACACACACACACTCACCCCACACACACACACACTAACCCCACACACACACAAATGTCTGAAAGGGGCTTTTCATCCCTTTCAGACGGTCTGAACAGCCTCTAACAAGCTTAGAAGCAGAAGCATGTAACCAGCTTAAACTATAACTCTCACTTCAGTCACTGTCTAAATATGGATCCCGTCCTCTCCGGCGTGATGAAGAGCTTTGTGCCGTGGCCACGTCCTTTGAAACACTCGCTGGTCGCTGACACACACGGCGGCTCTCCAGCTCTCTCTCTCTCGCTCTCTCTCTCTCTCTCTCTCTCTCTCTCTCTCTCTTTCTCTCTCTCTCTCTCCACTCTGCATGAAGCTTCCAGGTGAAATCCACACCGGCGGAATTTCAATGTTCCTCCTCACGCCTGTCATCATCAGCGTGGGCCAGATCCCATTTGGTGGGGTCGACACGACTCCCTTATCAGCTCCCGTCGCTCTCCTTCTCCTTCTCCTTCTCTCTCTCTCTCTCCCTCTCCCCTTTCTCATTCTGACACTCTCCTATGGCAGACGTGATGAAAATGGCTGTTTAATCATGCAGAGAGGTCAACCAATCTAAAGGCCCTGGGACGGGTGATTTAAGGGCCTATTCAGAGCACAGCTGGAGGGAGGGAGGGGAGAGAGGGAGGGAGAGAGGGAGGGAGAGAGGGAGGTAGGTAGAAGTTGGATGGCTGTATGCAGCAGGTCGCCCCTCATCCACTTTACCTCTGCTCTCCTTTCACCAATAATTGTGGCTGATAGATTGACGTGTGAGACGGGAGATGAATGGACGCGAGTGTGCCGGGCGGAGGGGTGGAGATGTGCACATAATAACAAGGCTGACCCAGTGGTGATGGGATACACACACACACACCAACACACACACACACACACACACACAACCTCATCAACAGCAGAAGAACCCCCCCTCATATCTGTCTCCCATTTCCTTTGCCAGGCTGCTTCCACTGTAACTGTTGAGACCCCAAGCGCACACACACACACTCTCACACACACACACACCCGGCGTCTGCAGACAAGGCAATTCTCACCTGCATGTCAATGAGCCTGACAGATGGTTGGAGGGAAGCAGGGGAAGCGGGGCGGACAGAGACGGAGACGCTCGGTATTTTACACTCTGACTGTAAAACTTGTGCTGCGACCAAACTGAGGCGGAGGCAGTAAATCGATAGAAACTGGGGCAGACGCCAGCGTTTCCTGTCCGGGTGCTGCGACTCTTGAGCACGCCGCCATCACTCTTGCCTCCACTATAGAGTGTGTGTTTGTGCGTCTCCTGTCTGTAGCTCACATGAATATTCAGTATGACTCCATGTCCTTCTCACCGCCGACTTCATTCGCTGTCTCGTTGTCGGTCTGCTACACTAGCTGGTCCGTAGCTTCGTCTTCATCGTCCTTCCTCTCCACCTAATCACCGTCGGAGCTTCGTCCACTCAACAGTGACGCTGGCGGTTGGACTGTATTCTGGATCCATCTTAGTTTTCTGCTGAGCCTGAAGCTGCCGGCTGCTGCTGATTGATGTCACAGACGATCAAGGTTTAACGCTGCCGAACAACAAAGAGGAGAATTAGGAATTGCATCCGACATCATTTATAGCAGGAGCAGCGTGTCCATGCCAACGCAAAGGGAAACAAGAGACGGAGCTTTGATAATCTGATACGGCTCTGTTAATGTGCTGCCAGGAGCTTAGACCACAGAGCGACCAGAGGACTGAGACCCAACAGAGACGAGACAAGAGCTCCACAACCAAACCGCCACATCATTCTAACACACTCACCTGTCACTGTGCGTCTGTAGCTGTGGGAAAGTTCTGGAGCTTTGACTTTGACCCATAATGCACTTGTTCTCCTCCGCTCTTATCTCCTCTACGACATTTAGTAAGGACAAAGCGTGTGTGTGTGTGTGTGTGTGCCACGGACTCACTTGAGTTTATGATACTGGCGGTGAGTTGGTGTGTGTGGAGCACCACTCTAACAGATAGCTCTCCTCTGGCTCTCTCTCTCTCTCTCTCCCTCTCCCCCCCCCCCATCTCTCTGACCTTGCGTCGGCGTGTGCCGCTGAGCGTTGAGTGTCTCCACTCACGAGTGGCGTGCAGGCGTGTGTGTGTGTGTGTGTGTGTGTGTGTGCGAGCGGAGCCGTGGGAGCTCCATTTGTTGTGTAAATCCAAGCTGCTAATTGACTGCCGGGCACGCCGCCTCTCCTTCAGCGACTGAACCCTGCCCTCCGCCGGGTCCCAGCGATCCTGCCAGGGGAATGTTGCCCTCTAACACACACACACACACACACATCCTCCCTCTGTCGGAGCGCTCTTGGCTCCGGGCCAAAGCGAGGATGGGCTCAGCCTCCCTGTCTGTCTGCATAATGAGCAGCTACACAGCAGTTAGTCATGATAACATGCTGCACCTTCTGACCGGGCGCTGAGAGAGAGAGAGAGAGAGAGAGAGAGAGAGAGACGCTCCACACTTTGGTTTGTTTGGGTCTCTGAAGCCAGCAGACCAGCCAGGATCTTTATGTACTTTCACTGGAGCCGTGTGTATACATGAATAATGCCCGGGCCTAAATATAGCCTCAGGAACGCTGGGAGAAAGATCCAGACGCTTTCCTTAGGCGTGGTGTCGGAACAGGAACAACCCCTTTACATCGTTTGCCACGTTTCTGCCTTTGTTGCCTTTGTTGCCTTCGCTTTGGCTGCGTTCAACTTCACCGGGCCCTGCAGCAGGAAATTAACAGAGCTTCCTACACAGAAAAATGAAATATCCGGTTCCTCATGACGCCGACATGGAGCTGGAGAGAACATGTATGTGGGAAATGGACAGGAGAGAGAGAAGGGGGTGGGAGAGAGAGAGAGAGAGAGAGACAGATGTGCCTTACTAGTTGACTAATAACCTGGTGAAGGTAGAACCCTGGTTACTATTAAACCTCCTTATACATTCCTTGTGTTAATAACCAGACTTCTCCCTTGGGAAAAGCTTCTGACGTCGTCACAGAGCAGGGAAACAGTTGCTGTTTTCTCGATTAGGCGTGGGAATTTAGGAAGCAGAGGAAGTTACAACCCAAGATGGATCCTGATGAGGGCAAAGTGATGCAGGTGTGTCTGTGAACTGGTTAGATCGTAGTCCCATAGCCTGGTAATTGGAACCTGGGTTGCAGTTTACATGACTGAGAGTGGGAATCAGCAGGTTGGTCACATGGGACGCATGTAAACACAGGTAGTGTTTGGTTTGGGAGCCACAATGAGGGTCAGACGGGTTTTTATTTCCAGTTCCCTAACATAAATCTCCCACTGCTTATTTTTACATCAACACACACACACACACACACACACACACACACACACACACACACACACACACACACACACACACACACTTTCCCAGGCCGGGCCATTGTTCAGCCGAGGCAAACATCAGGGAGAGGGAAACAGGTAAACAATAAACTGACACACTCCCCTGTAACTCCTGTTTAGAGTGCAAACACAAAGGAGTACATGTGTGTTTGTGTGTGTATCTCTGTGTGTGTGTGTGTGTGTGTGTGTGTGTGTGTGTCCTCCACAGCCCTTGAGAGTGGCAAAGAGGTGAGAAAGACCCGGCACATGAAAATGGCAAATTGCCACATTTCTGCCGTTAACCCCCCACAGTGTGAACGGACCAAATGTCAACAACGTGTCGTTCCGTTCTGGGGCGGCTCAGACATGTTGAGAACCCGGCAGGCGGGTGGCCATATCTGAAGTCAGACTAATAGGTGTCCACACACACACACACACACACACACACACACACACACACACACACACACACACACACACACACACACACACACACACACTGCTCCAGAGGGTCCTGGGCCTCCCTGGTTTGTGACATTTACACTCTCAGAGACGCCGCTCTCTTACATGTGAGAGCCGCTCTTTAGAGGTGCTGTGAGGAGGAAGGACGCAGGATTACATCAGAGACAAAGGGACGGATTTAACATGAAGCTCCCCACTTCTGTCCCCCACAACAATAGGATTAGAGAGAGACACTGAAGGACTCAAGCCAAGCCTCTTACTGAGTCACAGCCTCTTTAATGTATGTTAATGTGCTCACCAGCCGCTACGCTACTGCTGTCCTGCTGCTTCTGTAGGTCACACCAGAGGAATGTGTGTTCCTGTGTGTGTGTGTGTGTGTGTATGACCTCATAGGTGTCCAAAGGTGTGACTGTCTTTAGTGCCAACACACACACACACACATGCACACACCCACACACACACACACCCACGCTGTCAGTCTATCACTCGTCTGCTGGCTTCTTTGTGTTTACGTTTGGTGTGACGCTCCGAGCCAGAGCAGCTGGTAATTCCCGGCGTTGCGCAACGTGTCTGCTCCTCTCCGGTCGGCTCTGGAGAACAGGAACATCCAGTGTGAACGCAGCTGGGAGGCAGATCGACTCGCCGTGTCGGCCTGGCAGCTAATGCGTTTCCTGTTATGATGTCATCCTCACCTCTGCTCTGCCAACGCGCTCGTTCGCTCGCTTTCGATGAAGCTGATTGGATAGTATTGACTTTGATGCTGAAGCGGTGAGGACGGAGGGAAAATAAATGGGTTGGGTGGAATTTGGAGCAGGGAGGGAGAGAGAGTCACCGAGATACGAGTCACACTGCAGCCAGGGTCTGAGTCAGCAAGACTGGAATAGGGACCCTAAAGCCCCGGGGCCCCTGTCTCACACACACACACACACACACACACACTCAGTGTCAGACCTGTCGCCCCCCCTCTCCCCTGTCCTCCAGCTACAGCCCTAACTATAACTGTTCAGCCAACCACTCTTAATTAGTAGCTGCTGCTGCCCCGGCGCCAATGTGGTAAACCCCAGCCCTGTGTGTGTGTGTGTGTGTGTGTGTGTGTGTGTGTGTGTGTGTGTGGTAGAGATAGCAAGAGAGAGAGAGAGACTAGTGAAGCTTCAGCTAGGGTCTGGCGTATGTGTGGCTTTTGGCTTTGCTTTGTACCTGTAGAGGTGTGTGTGTGTGTGTGTGTGTGTGTGTGTGTGTGTGTGTGTGTGTGTGTGTGTGTGTGTGTGTGTGTGTGTGTGTGTGTGTGTGTGTGTGTGTGTGTGTGTGTGTGTGTGTGTGTGTGTGTGTGTGTGTGTGTGTGTGTGTGTGTGTGTGTGTGTGTGTGTGTGTGTGTCACAGGTTAAACAGGAAAACCACATGTTGTTCATCTTCACAAGCAGCGGGCAGTGTGGTTATCTGCATCATGTTGTGCATTACTTTCCTGTGCCCCCCCCCTCTCTCTCTGTCTCTCTGTCTCTCTCTCTCTCTCTGTCTCTCTCTCTCTGTCTCTGTCTCAGAAGGTAAACAGACCTGCTCTGCTCTGTGTTAGCATCATTATCATTACCAACACTTCCATGTATGAACCCAGAGGATCTGTTGAGCTTTGAATCAAGGCCTCAGCTCAGTCAGCCACCTGACCTGGGATGTAAATTACCGAATATCTTAACATTCTATTAAACTACAGGGACGTGTGTGTAATAGAGTGCAGATTAGTCTAAGTCTGATTCCAAACTCTTCATCTTTCCTCTGCTTCCACTTGAGGGATCTGCAGCTTTAACGCTTCCATCACAAAGGGAGAAGTCAAACACTTTGGTGGCTCCAGTTTCCAGGAGCGGCGGCTGAGCGAACGCAGCAGAGGGAACGTGTCAGGGAAATCTATATCTGCCCCCTTCTCCGTGTTCTGGGAGCACTTTAGCCATAGTTAGACTGCTGGCTTCACGGTTTAGAGGATGGCTTCAGGATGTCGTGTTGTTGAGGTCTGTGCCTGTCAAGAGAGCCAAGTGTGAGCGTTTGTCTGTGTGTGTGTGTGTGTGTGTGTGTTCACATTTGTGTATGTTTAGCGCTCAGAGTCCTTGGCCCTGCCTCTGTAACCACAGGAGACGCACACTAACACACACAAAATGCCCTCCCTGCTCTTCTCCATACGTCTTCCCACCTCCCTGCCTCCCATCGCTCCCTGTCATGTTCCATAGCACAGAGAGGCACTGAGGGTCTCTGCTTCCAAGCTGTGGATCAGCCTGACACATTTCTCCCCCAGGACCCCCCCCACCCCCCAACACACACACACACACTCCCCAGTACAGACGCATAGCTGGAATAACTCTGCCAGCCATCAACCACAGCCAGTGGCCTGCTAATCAAGAGCAGATTACAACAGAGAGAAAGAGAGAGGGAAAGAGGGAGGGGGAGGGAGGGAGGGGGGAGAGAAAAAGACCAGCTCAGCAAAGGAAACACACACACACACACACACACACACACACACACACACACACACACACACACACACACACACACACACACACACACACACACACACACACACACACACACACAGCTGGGGAACAGACAGTGAATAAAACTTAACAAATCCCACATGTATGCTCTCTCTACACACACACACACACACACACACACACACACACACACACACACACACACAGAGACAAGTTTTCCTGGAGAAAGGCTGGCCACAATCTGGCAACCCTGTAACCCAAATTAGTGGCACTGGATCCTGGTGCTGAGGACAGAACTGGGCCACATTGTTCCTCGGCACCTTAAGCGTCAACCGTCCCTTCACACACACACACACACACACACACACACACACACACACACACACATGCCACAACAGTGAGTACGGTGACAGGTGATTCAGTAATGTGTTTGGAAGTGAGGGCCGTTGAGCGAGCGGGAGGGAGGGGGAGGGGCCTAAGACTGGGGGAGGAGCCTGAGACTGAGGCCCTCACAGATTTCTCTCATTTGACATGATAACGGCTTTAAGAGGTTTTGGTAGTGGTCAGAGCGGTTGTGGTCAGTCTGCACAGTCTGTCGATCTATTTTACTCCAAGTCTGTCTCTCTCCCTCTCCCTCCCTCTCCCTCTCCCTCTCCCTCCCTCTCTCCCTCCTCTTGCTGAGTGAATTGGCTCAGTCTTGTAGCTTCACGCTCTGCTGTGTTATTTAAAGAGACGCATTACAAAATGTCACAAATTTCAGGAAACTTGCGTGTGAACTAGTTCATTAGAGACATTTGGCTCGGTCGGTCCTGTGATCCGGTCGATAGGCTTCTGAATGGACCCTGATTGCCTCTAAAAGCTGCTCTACATGAAATTACACGTCCAGTTAGATACAAATGTGTTCACTTGTTGCCTTAGAAATACTTTATTTTATGAGATTTTACCCCGTAACTACCGGCAACCTTGGATTGAAGGAACATTCAGACGATATGTTTAGCTTTTATTGTGGCGCGCTTGACGCCTGTTTGCGTTGAGGAGGAACAACGCGGTCTGGTTCTGCTCCGTTCGCACTCAAAGGCCTACAGACCTGCGACACGAAGGCAAGACATCTCCACAATGAAAACCATATCAGTGATCGTGTTTGGACACAGATTTCCTGACATTTTGTAAGATTGTTGCAGTGTCACTTTAAGTCCCGTACGTAGAGGAACAGTGTCCCTTCTTGAGTGACGTCTGCCACGTGTGACAGACGTCAGATCAGCCCTCTCAATCTCCCAACTGACGCCACTTCTCCTGACTCTGCAGCTCTCCTACCTCCCGCCCTACATTTCCCCCCCCCTTTCCTGTCCTTTCAGCAGTTATCGACCACCTCCGCGTAGTAGACTGTTAATTCTTCCTCGTGTGTGCTGTAAATTGTTTGTGTTGAGAAGACGGAGAGGGGGGATAACGTTATTCATTTTCCGCCTCCCGAGAGCGAATTGCATCTGCATTTGGAGTAAGAGTTTCATTTGCATTTTAGATGCTAATGTAGCCTTTTGGGTGAGCAGAGATGGGTGGCGTGTGCTGATGCTTTGTTTTGTCTCCGTTCTTCATTAGGCTTTAATAATTGCTGCCTGGTGCTTTATACAAACACAGCCTGGAGGAAATGGATTCACTCTCTTCTCTCCCCGTGGAAATGTCAGCGTGTGTAGTGAAGCACCTCCCGACCCGCACAGTCACACTCGCTGCGTTTATTCAGTCAGGTGACAGAGCGGAGAGAATCGGGCGCTCGTGTGTCTGCGTCTCGCCAGAGTTTGAGGCGGACGGAATGCAAATGAGGCGTTCAGGTACAGACTTGACTGTTCCTCAAAAGAGAATTAATGAAAATCTCTCTCTTTGGCCGTTTGTGGGTCGAGATCACAGGCAGGACGCTGGTGACGGGTTCTTGTTCTTGTTCTCGTGTGAGTTTAACCTTTCCCCTCGTGAAATCACACGAGGTTTAACGAGCGAGAGCAGAACAGATCACACACGCCGTCTCTCGGCACATCAAGCGAAGGGTCAGCAGACCTGCAGAGGATGGCAGCGCGGCACAGAGGGAGACTGGTTTAGAGCTGAATCCCCTTATCAAACAGTGTTTGTCAAATAGGTCAAAGTCCACTTGTAGCTGGGACATGAAGGTTGTGGTTTAATTCCAAGGATTTGTAGAACAGATTTTTCTATCTGCTAAGTGATTTCCTAAAGAACTGAAGGTTGCTTGTCTTAAGTGCTTTCAGGCATAATAGTGGAAGCTTGATCTGAGCGGCAGAAGACGCTTACTACTCCACTAGCATGACACGGCTGCATCAAGATGGATAACTCCATTTTCGGGTGCTAATGAGTTCCCTGTTTCTCCATTCTGGACAAGGTAGCTCCGTCCAAAAAGAGTCTAATGCTCTGCGGCTTTACTGGCCAACTCCAACTGGTACCTATGGTCACCGCAGGGCTTCAGGAGTTGTGCTAGGGGGCGGGGCCACCAGGAGGGAGGCTGGAGAGGAGCCGGCTGAGGTAGACGTGTCCCTCCAATGCCTCCTGGATGCCACCCGAGGGAGGGAGGAGGTTCCAGGCCCCGTCCCAGAGAGAGGAGACTGGGCAGGCCGGGAACATGCTGGAGGGATTAGACTGTTTATCCCATCTGGCCCGGGAACGTGTTGGGATTCCTCAGGAAGAAGAGTCAGAGAATGTGGGATGAGTTTGATATTGGGACACATTTGG
The DNA here is from genome assembly GCF_046128005.1 of Genypterus blacodes. NCBI lineage: Eukaryota > Metazoa > Chordata > Actinopteri > Ophidiiformes > Ophidiidae > Genypterus > Genypterus blacodes. The sequence continues at coordinate 64,266 of NW_027467058.1, forward strand.
ATTCTTCTCTTGCCACATTTGATTTCAACACGTTTGCTTTTTGTCAACCACAACAGAGTAGAAGGAAACGCCTCCACGACGCTACTTTCCCTTTCCGCCGTCATAAATAGCTGAATCTGAAAGCGTCTGTATCTGTGCTCCATCTTGTTTGCCTCTGTGCTCTCGGGCTCAGCGTGTATCCCAACATGTCTTGCATCATTACCGCCACCATCTACTTGGCTTTGGAGCTGAGAGATCCGGGCTGCATAAACACCCAGACAGCGTGGCCGTAATGGCTCCCGAGTAACGCCTCGGCCATATTTCCAATGTGCTCGGAAAGTGGTTGCGAGTAGCTGGAATAAGCGAGGGACTGCGGCGCCGTGAGTGGCAGTCGCTCCCCGGGGACGCATGGAACATGGCAGGTCATTTGCCTGGCCTGTAACGGCGTGATGTATTTATACACGCTGGCCGGCGGAGAATGCAGAGGAGGTACAGTGTGTGTGCGTGTGTGTGTGTGGGAAGGGGTGCCTTGTTCAGCCGGCTGGAATGCGCTTGAGGGTGGACTTAATCAGACCGTGACAAACACGTTTAAAGCTGCAGGGAGTTGAATATTCCTTATCGTGGCGTGATTGCGTTCTTGTGACGTCCCATCAGTCTAAACAGCAGAAGATTAAATGTAGATTAGATGTTCAGGTTTTCATTCCACCGACACGATGTGAGCTCACGCCAGGATGCTCTGCATGCAGACGGAGACGGAGACGGAATCCAAGCTTCTCAATGGAAACAGGAAGTATAGACAGAGGTTTTGAAACGTTTGTACGTTCGGAACATGGACAGGTGGATAGGATGTTCTACGTTCTGTAGTGGTGGCTAATGTCGCAGATTGCGGCTCTAGGCGTGCGGCTCTAGGCCTGTGGCTCTGGGCGTGCGGCTCTAGGCCTGTGGCTCTGGGCGTGCGGCTCTAGGCCTGCGGCTCTAGGCGTGTCATTGCTCCAGCAGGTGTCCTTTATGGACTGTTATGTCTGTGCTCAGTGCTCTGTCATGCTAAGTCGGACACTGATACACAACTTCCCTCTCTCTCTCTCTCTCTCTCCCTCGTCCCTCTTTGTCTCCGGCATTCCTCTCACTCACCACTCTTCCTCTCACCTTCCCCCGCTCTCTCTCTCTCCCTCCTTATCTCTCTACCTCTGAGCTCACATTTCTGTCTTTTCCAGCCCGTCTCTCCCTCAGTGTTTTTCTTCCTGTCTCTCTCTCCGTGTCTGTTCTTGTCCCCCCCAGCATCCCCCCCCCCCCCCCCCCCCTCCCCCCCTCCCCAGCTGAGGGCAGGTCCAGTGTTTCGTCTCACCTGCAGTGCTCCTCCCTTTTGTTTTCACTCACTCACTCTCGTTCGTCTCCTCCCTCTTATTGCGGACCAAGTTTAGGTAAAGTAAACTTGTGACTGACACAAAGACCGTTGATACCCGCAGGAAACACACTCACACACACACACACACACACACACACACTCTGTTGACAGTAGTACCTGTTTCATTATTGTTGCTGTCTGCCAGGTAGAGCGTCAGTTTGAGTGGTGTAACCTCATCAAAGTTTGCTCTAGATTGCGGTGTATTTTGTCTCTCTCTCTCTCTCTCTCTCTCTCTCTCTCTCTCTCTCTCTCTCTCTCTCTCTCTCTCTCTCTCTCTCTCTCTCTCTCTCTCTCTCTCTCTCTCTCTCTCTCTCTCTCTCTCTCTCTCTGAGCGCTGGAATTAGACCGAGTCACTCCAAGAATTTGGCCTTGAGCGGCGACATTCTGGCAGAAAGACGCAGTGAATTTGTTCATCATGTTTTGAATTAGGGGCTATTAACTCCTCCTCCTCATGAAGTTTAGAGAGAGGCAGGTAAACTCTAATGTGCTGCCTCAGAGAAACCTAAGGAAGTTGACTTCCTGAGGTTACAGTTACAGTGTGACACTGACCTGTCCATCAATCCACATGAGGCCTGAAGCTTTGACTGATATCAGGAAGTCAAATCCAGGCTGGAAGGAACACGTATGGAAATGCAGATCGTTGGCTCGGTTATATTCAAATTCTCTCTCTCTCTCTCTCTCTGTCTCTCTCTCTCTGTCTCTCTGTCTCTCTCTCCTTCTCTTTCTCTTTCTCTTTCTCTCCCTCTCATTCTTTCTCTTTCTCTTTCTCTTTCTCTCTCTCTCTCTCTCTATATATCTCTGTCTCTGTCTTTGTCTCTGTCTGTCTGTCTGTCTGTCTGTCTGTCTGCCTGTGTCTCTCTCTCTCTCTCTGCCTCTCTCTTTCTCTCTGTCTCTCTCTCTCTCTCGCTCTCTCTCTCTCTCTCTGTCTCTCTCTCTCCCTCTCTCTCTCTCTCGCTCTCTCTCTCGCTCCCCCCCCTCTCTCTCTGTCTCGCTCTCTCTCTCCCCCCCCCCTCTCTCTCTCCCCCTGCAGCCTGTTCTCTCTTTTCTCCCTCATTCTCTTCATACTCAGCTCACTATCGTTAAACTAATTTTCTGTCTTTTGTGCGATCTAAGTTTGTTAGGTGTAATTAAATGCTCATTTGATTCGTCTCGTCTAGTCGGAGAAAGTGAAACCTTAATTAACCTCCTTTTTTTGAAACGACTAACTTCTGCCAAACGCAGCGTGCACGCAGAAGAAGAAGAAGAGAGGCAGCCGGGCTTGACGCTGTGTGTGTGTGTGTGTGTGTGTGTTTGTCTGTGTGCGTGTGTGTTTACGTGGTTCTGCTTTAACGGGAATATGTGCTGACAAACTGGAACGAGACAGGAAGCTATCTGAGCCCACAGGTCGCCATGCTCTTCCTCCTCTATTGTCCACACACACACACACACACACGTTGGTCATCATGTTTTGTCTCATCACAGAGGCTTCGTGTGGACGCACAGCGAGCGATCAGACGTCGATGAACACATTTGATTTGTGGGCGGGTCTCTCCGTTGAAGAGCTGAACCTCGGATGCCCAACTCCAGACGTCCACATTACCCATGATGCCTTGTGCATCTGAGGGCATAAATTGTCTAAACACAGTGTGACACGAGCCACACGGCTGTCTTAAAGCATTTAGCGTGTAGAATAAGGCCATGCGGTCATCGGCGTTGATATGGTTACTAGCAATCCTCGATAGCGCTCATCCGGAAACAGCGCCGGCCCTAATGGACAAAGACGGATAAGGATGCTGTCCAACTCAATCCTGATCCAACCCAGATACACTGTGTGTGTGTGTGTGTGTGTGTGTGTGTGTGTGTGTGTGTGTGTGTGTGTGTGTGTGTGTGTGTGTGTGTGTGTGTGTGTGTGTGTGTGTGTGTGTGTGTGTGTGTGTGTGTGTGTGTGTGTGTGAGAGAGGCGGTGTACATGTGTGCTGTCATTGAATAGAAGCATGTCTGTTTTGTTAACCTGTGCTAAATGATGTCATGCAGACAGGAGGAGGAAGAGGAGGAGGAGGAGGAGGAGGAGGGCAGATGTTAATGTGAAAGTGAACCAGGAGAATCTACAGGCGTGTGTGAAGCTCTGGGGTCATGTGTGGGAGAAGCAGACGGATGGTGGGTTAGATGCTGTGTGAGTATGTGGACATGTTCCTCCTCCATCAGCAGCAGCACGAGTCGTTCCCTCCTCTCTGCCTGTACTGAGCCTGAACGGGATACATTGACCCAAACCTGATCCAGTTCATATCTTAGAGATGACATCCAAACGAGTAGATTCCAGGTAGAACCCAGATCAGAATGTCAGGTTTTTATCCGTGCCACACTCTGATGGCAGTATTGCGTCAGTCTGGGCCGTTGTGGTCGAGGCCTGAGGCGGGCGGGCCGTCTCCCTCTGGCCATCTTGGCCTCAGATGTGACGCCAACTGTTAGAGAAAGTTCCAATCCAAAACGGCTCTGCTGCATGTTTACAGCGCCGTTAAAGCTCAGAAAGGAGACAGTGGTTGTGTTTAACGCCCCTTACCGCCATGAAGTCCGGCCAGTGCCGGCGTTAACCCTTCATATCCTCAGAGGGGGGGGGGGGGTTCAAAATGGACGGAGCGGGTCAGCCGAGCTCACAAACAGAGAGAGAGAGAGAGAGTAAAGTGGAGGGCAGCAGCGTTTGGAACGGACCGCTTTCTGCAGAGCGGCCGCATTCCATTATGGTGAACTCAGCGGGGAGAATATAAGCAGCGCTGCAGAGGAATGTGCTGGCTTTGTTAAAACAGAACACAGCCGCGATTATCAGACGCCTGCAGTCTAACGCACCTCAAAACCAAACACACCACACCGTCACAGAGTCAGACTCAAATGTGTTTCTCTCTCTCTCACATCCATGTTCTGAAAATTACCACGCTGAAAGAAACCGAAACCGTGAGCAAACCTGTGTGTGTGTGTGTGTGTGTGTGTGTGTGTGTGTGTGTGTGTGTGTGTGTGTGTGTGTGTGTGTGTGTGTGTGTGTGTGTGTGTGTGTGTGTGTGTGTGTGTGTGTGTGTGTGTGTGTGTGTGTGTGTGTGTCACAGCTGGAATAACCACAGTCTTGTTTGTGGTCGGCCCTTCCATTGTGAGGTGTCGTGGCTCAGTGTTGACTCAGGCTGTGTGGTGCTGTGTGTGCCTGATCCTATAATTACCTGGTGGAGCACCTTGCGTTGGAGCAGGTAAAGCTGAGTTGGATGTTGTGGTGGCAGATTTCCAGGCTCTGTGTGTGTGTGTGTGTGTGTGTGTGTGTGTGTGTGTGTGTGACTCACCTGCAGCCTCTGAGATCAGGTGGAGCGATCGAACCAAGAAGAAGCTTTAAACTCCAACTCCTGTGGAAACATCACAGCTGTGTCTTTATTTAGATGATCTGAAGTCTCAGTTTACTTTATTTATCTCCACGTTTAACAAACAATAAAATCTAATAAATCCAGCAGATAAAGGATAGACTGATGTTTAATCTCAGCGGCACAAAGTGAAGCAGAATCAGTTATTGGGGGAAAAACACACAAATGTTAAAATAAGAAATCAGATGAATGTGAAAGTAAAATATAAACAAGAACATAAACACAACTCAGCTCTTTATTCTGTAGATAATAATCTGGGATTAAATGTGACGTTCATGATAGAGGAAGATTAAGATAAAATGGAACTGATTCATGTGTCTGGTGTGTGTGTGTGTGTGTGTGGGGGTAAAAATGTTGAAGTTAATGATCCACAACACACTTTGTTTTTGTCCTGGTGAGTTTGTAGATTTAAACCAGCTGTTAGACTCCTATCTCTCTCACACACACACACACACACACACACACACACACACACACACACACACACACACACACACACACACACACACACACACACTCCGGCCCTGACCTATATACATGTATCTGCTACCTCTCCCACCTCCGCGCACACACACACACACACACACACACACACACACACACACACACACACACACACACACACACTCACTCCGGCCCTGACCTATATACACGTATCTGCTACCTCTCCCACCCCCGCGCACACACACACACACACACACACACACACACACACACACACACCTCCACACACAGAGTCTTTGTCAAAGGCCCCGACCACCTGAGCACAGTGGAGAGATTAAGACTAAACCACTAATCTGACACTGCCTGCATCTGTTTGTGTGTGTGTGTGTGTGTGTGTGTGTCTGTGTGTGTGTGTGTGTGTGGCTGCTCTGTGTTTTGTGCTCCTCTGTTGCCTTTTGTTTGCGTCAGGATTGTAACCCTTAAAGAAGAAGCGTTGCATAAATGTAAAGAGACTATGAAGCCGTTTACAAGTCGTCGGTGCTGCGTTCCATTTCGTGGCGTCTGAGCTGTGGAAGCGTCCAGAACACGCCGGCTGTTAACAGCGTTCACTTCATTAAGCGTTCACATCGCGTCTCCAGCTGTTCATCAATCAGCAATTACAGAGTTGGATGCGGCCGCTTCGTAATATTAGAGGCTCAGGTTCAGGAGCGGCTCAGTGGATGAGACACCGCTGTCTCAGTTTGACTCTCTGGGCCCTGAACGTCTCACTGCAGCAGGACAGAGCGGCGACAGAACGATAACAGAGTGGCAACAGAGCTCACATCTGTACCTCCAGCCTGTGGTGGTAATGTGACGCTCTGGTAATCATGACAGACTTCAGTGTTTCCTCTCGGATATTTGGTTTGGATTTGATGGATGAGGTGAAACAAACACACACACCTGTCACTGTGTGTGTGTGTGGGTGAAGAAGTGGACAACTCCCCTCACCCTTTGCCCTGTGTTGTGTGAGTGCTAGCAGAGCGGTCAGTGGACGACTGGTGTGTTGCTGACAGCCACGTGCTCGTCCATTCGCTGCCGCGTCTCTCGGCGTAAACACGCGTGTGCGAACGTGTCGTTAAAAGGGACCGCGGCGATAGCAAGAATTCCTATGATGTAATGCCAACTGCCTGTCTGCCTGCTGTGGAGTGACAGCTGTCTGACACACGCACACACACGCACACGCACACACACACACACAGTTATCTGCAGGGCACACTGGTGTCAGGGAGGCAGTTGTCCTTGCGCTTATTGGCACTTCAGCCCTGTAAATGTTATGGTGGCGCTTCGGCTTTAGCTTCACCTTTGTGCGAGTCTGGGAAACAAATTGCGGACGACCTTAGAAGTGAAGTGAGAGCGCCCATCAATCAAGAGCACCGGCGTCAGATTGCGGCTATTCATGGTTTCACGTTCCCCTTTTTTACAGTTTCAGTAAAATCTCTCATCTCCGGCGCCGTAAAGCTCCGGCTGTAAAGCAGCGCTCCCTCCTTCTTGGCCCGTGTTCCAGAGGAGGAGATGAATATGGAGCAGGAGAATAGAGCCGGCGGATAGAGCAGGCAGAGGTGCCGATTTCTAATCTGTGGCGCTTTCTTACCTCTGTCACATGGAGGGGAGCCGCTAGACGAGGCTGGATCAGGTTTTATCACCCCAACTGGACTCAAGGCTGGAAATACAGGCCCTGCAAGGTGCTTGAGAGGGGAGGAGGTCAATTTGTTTCAGAGAGAGAGAGAGAGAGAGAGAGAGGTTTCTGCCCTGGAACAAGGCATTTGTTTTGGCAGCCCACCTGCCAGAGTGAGAGACGGAGAGAGAGGGAGAGCGACAGAGAGGAGTAGGGAGGGAGGGAGAGGGAGGTAGAGGTATTGGGAGGGAGGGAGAGAGACAGAGAGAGAGATGAATAGGGAGGGAGGGAGAGAGACAGAGAGAAAGGGATAGGGAGGGAGAGAGACAGAGAGAGGGGGATAGGGAGGGTGAGAGAGTGAGAGTGAGAGAAGCAGCGTTTGTCCTCCACTAAGTGATTTACGTTGGCATTAAAGCGGCGCTCATAAGGGTTTTTTATACGACCTCAGACGTGCCAGTCAGCTGGTTTTCCCGCCCGGCTGAGGCAGGAAGGAAATGATACAAGATCCCACATTGTACAATCCAGCTTTGTTCAACCTTCTCGAAAATTGGCCTCACCTCCGCCCGCAGTTTGTCTTGGCTTTGGGTTCTGCTTGCACGTCTCTGAACAGGAAAGGAACAGATGTTCCTGTCGCTCCGTCACTTTGGGGACGTGCTGGTTGGGGTTAAGTGTGTGTGTGAGTGTGTGGCGTCACGTCACAGGGCTGAAGGACTGAGAGCAACAGTTTCACTCTTTTCACCAGAAGCACAAGTTGTTAGGATTGTAATTTGTAGGATTGTTCCTCGTGGCTCTAAACAGTTTGGGAGCAGCAGGGGGCCTCACACACTCGCCTGTACCACCAACACACAGTACATGTCCCCTCCCTCACTCTGTGGGTGCACACACTTTCAGTCACTAATGAATCCCAAAGGCATTTATGTAACACCTCTGACTCGTATACCAACACACACACACACACACACACACACACACACACACACACACACACACACACACACACACACATAGAGGAAGCTGCAGAGTCTCAAAGTGTTCTCTCCCTTCTCACCATGTGGTTCAGGCTGGTTGAACATAGCGTTTATGTCGTAAATGTTCTGACGTCAATTGTGAAGTTAAGTGTCGTACAAATTCCACAGGGGTGTGAACGTTTGTCTGCAGTTTCATGAACATAGTTTGGATTCTGTAAAGACGAGAAGTTCAACATTTGCAGTGCCTCTGTTTCTAAGACAACCAGCTTCTTCTTCATAAACATCCAGCTGAATGAAGGAAGGGACAGGAAGTGACACAGCAGCTTGATTATTTTAGACCATATTCTGGTAGCTTACTGTCCTGGTGTGTGTGTGTGTGTGTGTGTGTGTGTGTGTGTGTTCTGTATATAGCATTAGTGTGGGTTTGGACGGGCGGCCTGTCCTCGTCTGAGACAGGCGAGTCTGCCTCGAAATGGGACACATGTCATCCAGGCTGCAAATGACTAGTCTGCCCAACGCCTACCTACAGTGTGTGTGTGTGTGTGTGTGTGTGTGTGTGTGTGTGTGTGTGTGTGTGTGTGTGTGTGTGTGTGTGTGTGTGTGTGTGTGTGTGTGTGTGTGTGTGTGTGTGTGTGTGTGTGTGTGTGTGTCAGCTTCTCTCCCCTCCTAACGACTTCACTCAGACTTTGTGTGTTTATGTCTGCCTGCATGTTTGTGTTGTCACCCGTCCTGTGATTTCCACCCTTAGTCAATCCGCCTGTGAGCTTGTGTGTGTGTGTGTGTGTGTGTGTGTGTGTGGGGGGGGGTGCATAGTAATCCTTGGCTCCCATATGCAGATAGTGGTGAGATTAGGTAGACCCATGAAGGCGGATTAAGGATTCTGTGCTTGACTCCTCTGCTATCTTACCTCCTCCTCTCTAACCGTGCACCCCCAATCCTCCACACACACACACACACACACACACACACACACACACACACACACACACACACACACACACACACACACGCTTCCTCTCACCTTCTTCTTCTCCAGTGTGTGTTGGTGTTGTTGTTGTTCCTGAGGGCAGATTAACATGGAGACCCATTTGAGTTTGAACATTTTTCACACGTGCATCATGGGGGATGATTGTGTAAGGTGTGTGTGTTTGTGTGTTATGTGCAGTGTAGGTGTGTGTGTGTGTGTGTGTGTGTTTCTAATCAAATTGCATTAGCTCACCTCCTGGATTAGGCCGTGGAAGGGTTATAATAATAGACCTGCATATTTGAGACATACCTCTACAAGGCCCTGCCTCTCTCTGTCTCTGTCTCTGTCTCTCTGTCTCTCTCTCTCTCTGTCTCTCTCTATCTGTCTGTCTGTCTCTCTCTCTCTCTCTGTCCCAGATGTGACCTGCATGTTATGATGCAGTGCGGCTGGGGGGGGGGGAGGCGTGTTTGTGCGATTGCTGTTCTTCTTCCCTCTCCTCTCCCTTCCTCCCATTATCATCATCGCTCTCTCTTCCTCGCCACCTTCTCCTCCTCTTCTCTCCCCTCCGATGGCGAGTGTGGTAATTGATATGCCACCGGCAATAAATCAGCGCAGCCCCGCGGCCGAGCCGTGAGCATTATCTGAGCGGACAGGTTGAGCTGCTGGGAGGAGAGGGCGAGCGAGGGCGAGAGAGAGAGAGAGAGAGAGTGGCCGGAGATGTGATGCGTCTCCTTTGCCAGTTTTACGCCCAACACGGTGAATGTTCGACTAAGCTAGGCGCCAAAATGGCTGCTATGTATCGCCTCCATCCCACATGTTATTAGCATTCCCAACCCTTCTGCTGCTAACCTAAATAAACCAAACGGAGCAAAGCCATGAAGCGACTCCCTCCTTCTCTCTCCCTCCCTCCCTCCTCTGCCTTTCCACACCTTCATCCCTGTGTTGTGTCCTCCACTCTCCCTCCCTTCCCTCATTCCCGTTCCCCCGTAGGGACGCAGTTCGCACCGCTGTCAATTGATACCGTGTCCCGATATCCAAATCCAATCAGCCGGGCCCGTGGCAGCCTCTCCTTCTCCCTGATGTGATAACGGCTCCGGCGCCCCTGATGTGGTCAATCCCCACTCTGCCCCCATCTCCCTCCTAAAGCTGCAGACCCAAAGTGATTGACATGTTTTCCTTGATGGTGCCAGATATGGTTCCTCAGCCGCGCTCCAGCTCTCCGCCGCCATTTCCCTTCAGCTTGGGAGGAAATTGAAATTGAAGAGGTTCTGGAGGGATAAAGGGGCGGAGGGAGGATGGAGAGAATCTAGAGGGGAGAAAAGATGAGTGATTGGTTTGGGAATCCAGAAGTCTTTGCTCGCATCCATCCAAAGTCCAGCAAACCTGATGAGACGACAACAAATATTAACCAAATGCTCTTCAGTGACCAAGCTCAGATGTACATTTCCTTTAAATGATGCAGATTTGGCTCTAGAGTTATGTTGTGGGGTTGAACACGGCCGCGATTCTCTTCATGAATCTGTGTTTGCGTGTGCGGTGATGTCATTGTCTTATTACGGCAGCAGATAACAAGCAGCCGGAGACATCCAGATGCAATTTGTTGTGCGATCCAGCCTCCTCCATCAAGCCGAGCCGGGGCTAAATGAAGAGGAATTACAGCGGGGACAGATTCTCTCTCCTTCTTCATCTGGCTCTCATTTTCCCGCGCACTCAATCGTCCTCATTGTCTCTTTCCCTCACTCTGAGATGACAAAAGAAAATGAGGCAGTCGGCCTCCTCGCGCTCCAGCAGGCTTTAAATTGACATCTGCTCTCGTCGCGCTGCTACGTGAACGTACCGCCGAGCAGGAAATTCCTTTTTTTTTCCTCTCTCTTCTTCTCCTTCTTCTACTTCTTCTTCTTCTCAAAGAAGAAGTGTGTCTGCTCGTGTCGAAGAGTCGTTTCACTCTCACACACGGGCAAGTGGGGGGGTAAAGTGATAAGAGTGTGTGTCAGACCCTCATCTGCCTCATCTCCATTCAACTCCATACAAACTACTGATGTTTGATTCACAAGCAAGTGGAGCCTGATGGGATTGAAATGCATCTCTCTCTCTCTCTCTCTCTTTCGCTCTCACTCTCTCACTCTCTCTCTCTCTCTCTCGCTCTCTCGCTCTCTCTCTTTCGCTCTCTCGCTCGCTCTCTCTCTCTCTCTCTCTCTCACTCTCTCTTTCTCTCTCTCTTTCACTCTCTCTCTCTCTCTCTCTCTCTCTCTCTCTTTCACTCTCTCTCTCTCTCTCTCTCTCTCTCTCTTTCACTCTCTCTCTCTCTCTCTTTCACTACCTGTCTCCTTATTCTTTACTTTACTACCTTTGTATTTGTGTATATGTGTTGTGTTGATCACGATTACATCATCTTTACTATATTATTCTAAATATTATCCATTGGTGTCTTCACTGATATCAGCAGCACCAAACTCTTATCTGGTATAAATGGTTTCTTAATGACACAATAATAAAGTCAAGCAGCCCAGTGAAGCAGCAGAAACACTCCAGCGTTCTGAAACCGTGTGAAATATGAACAGGACAAACGTTTATGGACGCTCCCCAGGTAACAATGTGAGTCTGAAGCCCATCTGAGCGTGACGGCGAAGCAAAGTACAAACCTTCCAAGCAAACGGAATAACTCAGACAGCGGTGGAGTTTCTCATCCTCTCCTCTCTCTCCGCTACATTTATCTTCTCCAGGCTCTTGTGAACACAGCGTGACACGATCTCTCCCCGAACTCACCCAGCTCTGCGTCTCAGCTCTGATCTATGGTTTTGCTATATCATGGAAACGGCTGCTCCTCTCTCTCTCTCTCTCTCTCTTTCTCTCTTTCTCTCTCGCTCTCTCGCTCTCTCTCTCTCTGAACTCCATTTCAGTTAAGCTCACCCTTTACAAATCTGGATTTTGCTTACACCCTCATTGCAATCAAGAGAATTTCATAAACCTTCCCACTGTCCTCACTCTGCTGGTTGATTGATGGACAGATGGCTGTACATCACAATCACTCACCGGAGGAAGAGCAGGAGGAGGGAATGGTGACATTCCTCCTCCCCTCTGTCCTCTCCTCGTCCCCACTTTGATTTCCTTCCATTTCATGTCCCTCCCCCAGCCTCCAGCCCCCCTTGTCTCTCCGTGGCGTCTCTCATCTCCTCCCTGATTCGGTGTGGTCGTAAAACAGCCCTCGTGCAGACACTTTGATAGTCGATGTGAAATTGAAGCGCCGGCGCCCCTGGGAGAGTTGCGTCACCGTTTTGCATAATCAGCGTTTACAGGAGGTCTCATGTTGCCGCTATCGCAGGAACATGATTGGCCTGTCAAACATCGGCTAGTGTAGAACTCCCAGCAAACTCAGCTTCCCTTAGCCATCCTGTTGTCATTGGAGGAATCCTAAAGGACCAAACACTGGGCCCTTAGCCTCCTCCTCCTCCCCCTCCTCCTCCTCCTCCTCCTCCTCTACTCCACCTGTAAAGCCTCCCAGCCCTTTTATTGCCTCTGTCCTGTGCTCAATCACTCGCTGCTGTCCTGTCAAAGGGGCGTCAAACCCTGGAGAGTCACGTCTGTGTGAAATATATTTTTCCGCTTCCGTAGATTGTGTCTTTAATTTATCAGAACGGGCCGGTAGGACAGGGCAGTGATTGCAGTGAGGAAGGTATGGAGTTTGTCTGAGATGAAGGCTTCTTTGTAACACCAGGGCAGTAAGGGAATGGTTTCCAGAAGACTCTACACTGTGAGCTCTACACTGTGAGCTCTACGAGTCACTGAGCTGGATTCCTGCAGACCACTGGCGGAGCTGCAAGTGTAATTAGAATAAGGAGTAGCTGGGTTGGGCGTTGATACTTCTCTAACCATGACAGCAAAGCCTTAGAGCCAACCTGGCTATAAATTGCTTGCTGTCAACGAAACAGCGCCCACCGGCTCTCTCTCCACACACGGCGCTCCACAGCCCCCGTGGTAACGTCGGGACGTTATGAAATATTAAAGAGTTCAGTGTTGTGAGTCTATAACTCATTCCAGCGTGACTCGCAATCTGTGTACAGAAGCTTTCATAATCGGCCCGTGCGTCCCCCGCTATCTGCGCTCATAATTAAATGCCGACACGCTTTTGCCCTCCAGACTTGACTTGATATCATTTATTTATCATGGGGGGTGAGGGGGGCAGATGTCAGCTTGACTGTTTTTCTAATTTTGCCTGTGCAGTTTGTGTGCCTTTTAGGCTTCTGTGCCCTCCTGATGCATAATCAATAGGAAATGTTTGCTGGATACTTACCGTGTTTCTCTCTCTTTGCCTTGCAGGGCTCCCAACCGGCGTCTCAGCCCATGATGTTCTTGGTGACGGCTCGCAACGCTGAGAAAAAGACGGCGGATCAATAGGAGTTTGGTTTTTCCCTCCCATCAACCTTCTCTCCCTCCCTCTGACCGTCCTCCCTCATTCTCCCTGGGAGTCGAGCAGAAAGGAACGAAAACCCTGACGTAGCATTTGGTACCTGAGCTTGTATACCTCTTCCTCCTCCTCTTTGTCTTCCCCCAATCCCCCTTAGTCTGGTCTGCAGAAAGCCCAGGATATGTGTCCCCACGCCCGGTCAGTTGCTTCCCCTGGCCCGGGGAACCTGCTCCTCCTGTTGGGGCTCCTGCTTATTGTAAGCCCCTCACCTTCTGGAGGTCAGCCCCGGCCCTTTAAGAGATTTGCTCCTGCTGAGTGGGGGCTTACACATTTGGCCATCCACAACAAAACTGGAGAAGTCTATGTGGGGGCTGTCAACTGGATCTTCAAGCTGTCTAGCAATCTGACTAAACTGCGCAGCCACATGACCGGTCCAGTGGTGGACAACGAGAAGTGCTACCCTCCACCCAGCGTCCAGTCCTGCCCCCATGAGCCGTCCCAGACACCCAATCTGAACAAGCTTCTTCTGATAGACTACTCCCAGAACCGCCTCATCGCCTGCGGCAGTACCTCTCAGGGCATCTGTCAGTTCCTGCGCCTGGACGACCTCTTTAAGCTCGGTGAGCCTCACCACCGCAAGGAGCACTACCTGTCCAGTGTGGCCGAGTCAGGTACCATGTCTGGAGTCATAATAAGCTCCCCGCACAGTCCCACCAGTAAGCTCTTCATCGGGACACCCATTGATGGAAAGTCTGAGTACTTTCCCACCCTGTCCAGTCGCAAGCTGATGGAGAATGAGGAGAATGCGGACATGTTCAGCTTCGTGTATCAGGACGAGTTTGTCTCCTCTCAGCTGAAGATCCCCTCTGACACTTTGTCCAAGTTCCCCGCTTTTGACATCTATTACGTCTACAGCTTCAGCAGTGAGCAGTTTGTCTACTATCTCACCATGCAGCTGGACACGCAGCTCACCTCCCCCGACGCCAGCGGAGAGCAGTTCTTCACGTCCAAGATTGTCCGCCTCTGCGTGGACGACCCCAAGTTCTACTCCTACGTGGAGTTCCCCATCGGATGCACCAAAGACGGGGTGGAGTACCGCCTGGTGCAGGACGCCTACTTGGCTCGGCCTGGCCGGCAGCTGGCTAACTCTCTGGGGATCTCGGAGAACGAGGACATCCTCTTCACGGTCTTCTCTCAGGGTCAGAAGAACAGAGCCAAACCTCCCAAAGAATCGGCCATGTGCCTGTTCACCCTGAGGAAGATCAAGGAGAAGATCAAGGAGAGGATTCAGTCCTGCTACAAGGGGGACGGGAAGCTCTCCTTACCCTGGCTGCTCAACAAGGAGCTCGCCTGCATCAACTCGGTAAGCTCCCCCCCTTTATTGGCTCTTTATGGATTTTGGTTTCTTTGTGGATCTATAACAGATTTCTTTACATTTGCACTTGATTTGACTAATGATCCAAGCATAAATCTCATTTTACCACTTAGCAGACGTTTCTACTTAAGCAAACATGACTAATGACGCTCCTGTAGAACGATGCCGAGCTGTTTGCTTTACACATTTTGGCAGGGCAGCTTTATCTGTGCAGCACCTGACAGACGCTTGGGGATTCTAAGAGCTAACGGCCAAAGATGACAAACAAAACGCTTCTTCTGATTCAAGACTGCAAGAATTTAGGTCTTTCGATGTTTATTTATCAATCAGGCTTGACCCCTGTGTCCCTGGCTTGACCCTGGATCAGACGGCCTTCGTGTAAACAGGTCTCAGACCCTCCCAGGCAGACGGACTGAACTGAAGGGCCTTTGTAGTCTCTTAATAAGCTTAATAAGTCAAACTCTTCACTGACTCTGGGACCTGAGAGTGACACATTCCTCGGTCCTTTATCTCTTTGTTGATCAATCCTGCTAATTGTCCGCCAATATGACATTCGTGCCAAGGAATTCGTGCCTTTATTGCTCTTCCTGTCTGATTTTGCTCTCCTGCCTCTTTGATTCAGTCAGACAGGGGACATCATTAGCAGAGTCCCCTGGATTTGTGAAATGTCAGTCAAGACTAAAACACACACACACACACACACACACACACACACACACATTCACACTGGTGTGGTTCAGTGCGGTGCAGTGTGAGATCCTGGGGGAGTCCAGGATCCGGGCTCTTACAGACTGATCCCCGGCTCATGGCCCTGCATGCGTTACAGCAGACGCCTGTTCACACTGCAGACTTTAATGCTCTGCAGTCTGCTACCTGCTCTGCTCTCGCCTCCTCTGCGTCTGTGCTTCGCTCGCCCGCCACTCTGTGTTGTCTCCTCACTCTCTCTTCACTTCACAGCCGCTTGATTCCTCTCACGTCTTTGTTCCATCTTTTCTTTCTGCTTCTTGCTCTCCATCTTGTAGAACTTCTCCTCGCTCTGTGGAGGCCGACTGCCTGCTGCAGCCTACTAGAGCTTTAAACATGGCAGCCGCCCCTTCATCTCTCTCTCTCTCTCTCTCTCTCTCTCTCTCTCTCTCTCTCTCTCTCTCTCTCTCTCTCTCTCTCTCTCTCTGTCTCTCTCTCTCTGTCTCTCTCTCTCTCTCTCTCTGTCTCTCTCCCTCTCTCTCTCTCTCTCTCTCTCTCTCTCTCTCTCTCTCTCTCTCTCTCTTGGGATGGCTTCATTTAGAGACCCGTTAAAAGCCTTTTCTTTAAATGTCAGCGCATGCAATTTCACTGGCAGATGTCTGCACTTGCACACACACTCACACACACTCACACACATGGTGTAGCATTTAATATAGTATCTTGTGTTGTGAGCAGCAGCTGCTCCTTAGTGTTGACATGTATTTTTAGATTTTCAGTTAATGGAACAATCAATTCATCCATTATTCCGTCTAACGCTCATATGTTAGTGTGTGTGTGTGTGTGTGTGTGTGTGTGTGTATGGACCTATTTTGAAACGATGATGTAATCGGCTGGGAGATCAGCTGATTGGCTGACCTCATGACAGCAGTGTGACCCAGCAGCCCAGGGTTAATGATGTCGTCGTATTGCCCCCCCCCCCCCAGTCACATTAGATTCCGCAGCACTTTCCCTCTCTAATCCCTCCTCAGCCGGCTCGTCTGAACTCATGAACACACTAGAAATTAAATCCATATAAGTGAATTCATTCTAATTTCCTCTCTGACACACGTTAGGCTAATTATGTAAATGTGTCACCCAGCTGCTTAGTGTTATTTATTATGAGGAGGCCCGATCCTGGAGCTCGCCCAGGGTCCAGGGAAGTCTCCTCCTCCTTATTTGTCTCTTTCCTGTTCCGCAGTTTTACATTTTCATTTTAGGAGCAAACTCGTTGATCAGAGGAGTCCAGTCGTTTATCGGACGCCGCTGCTTTCCTGTGCACTTAACTTCCTGCCCTTTAGGCCCCGCCCACATTCAGTCAGGCCCATGTGGCAGAGCGGAGCGGGTCAGGCTGTGTGACGCGGGGTCGCCGGGTGAATACGTTCAGGTTGACCCCCCCTCTATAGAGCGGGCGGGGGAGAGCGGTGCCCGGACAGCTGCGGTGCACGAGCTGCCAGAGCGGTGATGGATGGCCGGCCGCTCTGCCGGCTCCCAGAGCGTCGCTCATATTCCTGCTAAATCATAATTTCTGGCCGGTGGCCGTCATCATGATGATGTGTTTATGGACGCACTGAGACATTTGCTGTTTTCTGTAAACACAAGTGTTCTGGCATATTACAAGCCACTCTGTGATAAAGTAGAGGGGCACTCGTTAGACCGCATGCCTCTGCCAAGGAGGCCAGGCGCCATTTTCCATTTGAATTTGATTAATTGTGCAGTGCGACGCACAAACACGCTCACCCTTCATCAGGCCTGTGTGTGTGAGTGTGCTTGTGTGTGTGTGTGTGTGTGTGTGTGAGCTGTCTAAGCGAACCTCTGACCTTCTCCCCGGTTTGAGAGTGGATCAATACAAACCATTTCCACACACACACACACACACACACACACACACACACACACACACACACACACACACACACACACACACACACACACACACACACAGACACACAGACACACACACACAGGGAGCATGGTAGCCAGGGACAGCACAGTAGCTAATGTAGTGCAGAGCAAGACGGATGCAAGAAAAACAGGGGAGAGAAGGAGAACATGGAGAGAAATGAAATGGATGCAGGGCGAGGACGAGTGGAGAAACGACAGAGAGAGAGAGAGCAGAGAGAGAGAGAGAGAGAGAGCAGAGGGAGAGTTAAACACAGAGGAGAGGGAGAGAGAGAGAGCATCTTTAACTTGACTGTCATGATGTAAGAGGTCAGGTCTGTAACCTTCAGGCGTCTCTCTCTCTCTCGTGTGTAGAAGCTCTAACTGCAGATTACATGGAGAATGAAACTTGAATCCTTTTCTCTAAAACAACAACATTATAATAGATTGTAGATAGATTCTTGTCACATCCAGTCTCAGGTTCCAAAGCAAACGAGGTGCAGGCTCTACAGTTGTGATGCTGATGTTTTGGAAAGATCCCAAACCTTTAGAGAGTCCTGTAAGTCATAGAAGGGAACGTTCAGGTCCTAGTGTCTGCCAGTCGTCTGGTTGTTCCACTCGTTCACTCCTTTAGTTCCTTCAGATGTTTAGAGTTCTAAACCTTTGGAGAGTCGAGCTGCACTGTTTACACTTCACACAGACGCCTTATTGAGAGGTGCTACAGTGTGTAATGACACAAAGTAAACATGGAGACGTGTAATCCACACGGTCAACAGCTGTGATGGAGGAGTTAGAGTTTGAGTGAGGACACGTGATGAGGAGGAGAGAAGAAGAGGAGGATGAAAGAGCGCAGAAACAGAAGAGCAGGAACAGGAGAATGATGGCTAAGGAGAGAGAGGTCACTCTGAAGCTCGCAGAGCAGCCGGTGATTCACAGACAGAGGGAAGAGGAGGGCATGAAGAAGAGGAGGAGGAGGAAGAAGAAGAGTGATGGCTCCGGGAATCTTTTCACCGCCGCTGCCAAGAGCGGCGGGAGAAAGGGCTGATGAAAGGAGGGGGAGGAGGGGGAGGAGGAGATGATTGAACACGAGGCTCCTGCACAAATAATATCAGTGTCCGTCACCTGGTCGTCATCGGCAACAGGCCGCTCCATCATGTGGCCCGGCGTCTGAGAGAGGAGCCGGGTACGGACTCAGCTCTGGCCTTTATCGCCCCGAGGACACGTGTGTGTGTGTGTGTGTGTGTGTGTGTGTGTGTGTGTGTGTGTGTGTGTGTGTGTGTGTGTGTGTGTGTGTGCGTGTGCGTGTGTGAGTGAGTGAGTGTGAGAATCTGGATGCGTAAGCTATAAATGTAGACGCTGCTCTCTGAATAGACGCCAACTCACTCAGATTCAGCTCTGCAGAGAAGAACATGGAGGGATTTGGTTTGAGCGTGAACAAAATCAGAGATCATCACCAGATTCAGAAACGTGAACTCCAGTAACTCCCAAAACTTTGTGAGAGACAATGTGGTCAAGTCTCTCCTTGAGTCAGAGAGAGAGAGAGAGAGAGAGAGAGAGAGAGAATCATTTACATCTTGTTTCTGGAATTCTGGACTCTTCTGTCAGAGTATATTGTCGATTGATCCGTCACAAGTTGAAGAAGTAGATGAATCACAGCAGGACTCCTGGTTCAGATCTGTTCTTCATCAGCGTCTCTCCTCTTCAACTCTTTAACAGTTTTATCAACGACTGATACAGGATTCATTCCCACTCAAACACGTGATGTGGAGCATGTTCTCCACGTGCAGGTGCGTGTGTGTGTGTGTGTGTAGATCTGTGGACTGAACAGCAGAACATGCAGCTCTTAGTGAGACGCTGCAGCTGCCTGAGCTCTTAAAGCGCTGCTGTTGGTTGAAAGCTTCTGTTGGTCTTTGATCTTCCATTCTTTGCTCTTGCTGGAGATGAATGGAGACGGGTGGTCCGGTCCGGTCCGGTATCCAGCCTGACGTTCCACTGAAACCAGGCGGGATGAGGAGGAAGCTGTGATGCGGGCGGCAGCTTCCTCCTGCAGAACAGCTGTCAGACGCTAATAAATCTAAATCTGAGCGGCTTCACCGGTTTAATGCTGCTGTGGTTCAGATCTGTGACGTTTAAAGGAAACTGACAAAGGATTCATTTGACTGATTGATTGATTGCTAAACTGCACATTCCTCAGCCTGGGTGCTGGAGGAGTTGCCAGGTTGCTGGAATCCACTTGAGGTTCATATCTGACCCCAAGGTCGCCCTGGTGGGAGGGGTGTGGGGTGGGGGGGGGGAGGGGTGCTTGAACTCTGCGCACAGTGAAATAGGTTGGAACAGGTCAATGCATCAATCAAGAAGAGAATCGACTATCGGTCAGAAAGTTTCCACCTCAGCTCTTAGCTTAGCCTGATCCTCCACAGGCCAGCTGCTGTGTGGCCGGGGTGACAGAGGTGAGGCGGCGCTCTGAGCTCAACCTGAAGGCCTTAATGATGTGAACCCTCCTGAGTCCCTATGCTCTGAAGGGTCCCATTCTTCTTCTCTGGTCTGATATGGAGCTCAGACTGCTGCTGCTGCTTCTGTGTGACTGAGGCTGAGGCGTTTATATGAGGAGACAGCAGAGAGTCACTGCTGGGGCGCCGGAGTTGCACATTAGTCCTTATTCAACAACCAGAGCTCAGAAGGAAAAACACTCTGATCACAGCTCTCCTGTTCAGTTTGTTCCCCAGCAGACTCTCACTTATAAACCTGGAACAGATCGTTCAGTTCGTCTCCATGTGACAGGCAAAATAAAACTGAAACTAAAAGAAAAGTTTGTCTGTAATCCTAACTTTTTCACTCAGTAGAGACGGATCAGAAGTGCAGCCACGATAAGGGAGGGGCTCACTCTTGAGTAATGACAGTTATTACCCCCCCTCATATCTCTTTCATTGGCCCAGGGTTAGAGCCCCAGCTTGCATCCTGGGTAAACCTGGAAGTCCCCTTAATCATCTGGTTTGAATGTATTTTTATTGTCTACCGCTTCAAATGGGTTTGGGCTTCAAAAATGTGCTCCAGTTCATTGATGATTGTTGAGCTAGATTGACTCCAGTGTTGTAAGTGTGTGTGTGTGTGTGTGTGTGTGTGTGTGTGTGTGTGTGTGTGTGTGTGGTCCCTGTACCTGAATGCAGTTTGTACACTAATATCACAGACACACACCGTGAGCTATGTGTGTGTGTGTGTGCGTAGCATCATGTTATCACGTTCAGATTGAGCGTCTGTCTCTAAACTCTATCACATGTGAGCAGAGGTAGAGAGACGGACGCTCCTCCTGCAGGAAGTCCACGGCTGAATGTCAGCGTTCCTCGGCGTTCCTCAGCGTTCCTCGGCGTTCCTCAGCGTTCCGGGGCATTTTCCATCTAATATTCCTGCTTTTTATTCCGCTATCATCAGCCCACATTATGTAAATCAAACAGATTTTCATATATCGCTGTGTTATCTTAGAAGACAAAGTGGAATTGCCGCCGAGCTCGTCTCCTAACCGGGTTAGCTGCTCTGTAATGGATATTATCAAATCAACATAACTCAGCGCCGCTCTGGCTTTTTTTCCTCTCCCTCCTTTACTTCTGCAGAGCTTAATCAAAAAGGATGTGCTGGCAAATGCGTTTAAGTAATTAAGACCTGATTAATGGAGCCGGAGTTGATGAGCGGAGTTAATTGACAGACTAAATGAGTCGAGCCAGGAGACGGCGGTTGGACGGCTTGTCTTAAATGTTATCGCTACTAACGGGTCGTGTTTGAGCTAATATTAGGTGATTGGATTGGAAATGAGGAGTGTGTTCGTTTGATACGCCGCTTTGATTGGCGCGGCATCTGTGTGTGTGTGTGTGTGTGTGTGTGTTTACAGGGTTGTGTGTGTGTGTGTGAGCCAATTGCGTTATTAAAGCAGTATAGGTTTCTTTCCTCCCTCCTTCCTTTGTTTCCTTCCCTCTGAGGAGTGTTTAGCTCAACAAATCCCGTCTCCAGCGCCTCTCTAATGATACTAATTGTCAGTGTAATTATGTATTGATCTCTACTGTGTGTGTGTGTGTGTGTGTTGGGTTGAATACATCATTATCAGCAGTAAAGGGTAAAATGTGGAGCCGGGGTTTAGTGGCTGTGTTTGATTGCTTTTCCTTGGACGCTCCCTCTGCTCTCAGGGTTCATTTTAGATCAAGTTAACCTCCATTTTATGTCCCAGCGCATCCAAACGTTGCTCTCCTGCTCCTCTGAGACGCTGCTGTTGTTTCTAGCTAACTGGGTCATTTAACAGAGAGGACGGCTCAGAAAGACTTCCCCCTTAATAGAGAGTACAGATGAAAATAAGATACGGATTCTTGAGTCACACAATTCAAGTCAAAGCAAAGTTTAAAGTCGGTTTCTGAACTGTATGTGAGCTGAAAAGTGTGTTTTAAATCCATCCAGTGTTGCATTTAAAGTGGTTGTGATAGCTTTAGAGGAGCTGGACCCAGCGGCACACAGCTGGAGGTGAAGCTCTTTGCCCAAAGGCACTTCAGCGGTGGTCGGTGGTAAGAGTGTGTTACTCACCCGCTCCCTCTCTCTCTCTCTCTCCGCCCACACGTCCCAGCTGGAGCGGGGAGTCTGAAATGTCGAGTGCAGGCAATTGAGTTGTTTGAGTATTTTCAGCCTGTGAGGTCGTATCTGTATCGGCTCACTGCGTCGAGTACCAACGCCTGGATACAAATAGATGTGTACGTTTAAGTCATCTGTGTAGAAGAGGCTATAGGTTTAGAAAGAACGACTGGGAGACGGGAATAGCTTCTCCTTTCTCCTCAGAGTCAAAGGTGTGTGTTGAGACAGAACGGCGTAACACACCAGGCAGTGTAACACTTGGGGAAGTGTAACACTCTAGGAATCGTAGCACACCGTGCAGCTCAACACTCGGGGCAGCGTAACACTCTGTGCAGATTAACACTCCGGTCCGGCGCTGCTGTGTGTTTTTCATTTTCTCCCCTTAACTCCTCTGAGACTCCAGAGCAGCCAAACACACTCCGTCTCCATGGAGCCCTGATGCATTGGCGTCACGGCTGACGCTGGTGAGCGGCCTTATGGGATTTTCAGTTCCCGTCTTCCTAATCACACTGGTCAATAAGAGGTGTGTGTGTGTGTGTTTGTGTGCATGGAGGTGTGTGTGTGTTTCTGTTCTTGTTTTTGTTCCATTTGAATATCCTCTTCCTCTTTGCCCTTTGCTGCGGCTTTACACAGAGAAGTGAGATGTGTTCTGAGTTCCCGGTAAATTCCTGGGAACGCTCCTCCGCCTTTTCACACAGGACACGATCCCTGCAATGTTCCTGCTTTCATTCACACCACAGCAATACAGACATTTTCCCTGGAGTGATTGTGTGTGTGTGTGTGTGTGTGTGTGTGTGTGTGTGTGTGTGTGTGTGTGTGTGTGTGTGTGTGTGTGTGTGTGTGTGTGTGTGTGTGTGTGTGTGTGTGTGTGTGTGTGTGTGTGTGTGTGTGTGTGTGTGTGTGTGTGTGTGTGTGTGTGTGTGTGCTGTCAGAACAGCAGAGTATCACCAAGGCTGTAATTCCCTCTGACCTGGTGTGAGAGCGGCATGCTGTCATAACGAGGGCTGGAGGTCAGCCTGCCTGCCTGTGTGTGTGTGTGTGTGTGTGTTCCCTCATGCTTCTGGCTAAATGTGATTGCATGGAGGATGGGCCTATGAAAGCTCATTGGACAGTGATGCTGACTGACTTTGACCACACAAAACACACACACACACACACACACACACACACATGATCATTATAAACATGCACCTATGTATACCAAGGGAGACTTTTGCTACATAAATCAACACTTGGACGTGCACACACATTCATGCTGACACACACACACACACACACACATGCTATAACCCCTATGCTGTTTCCTGTGTTGACTCTGGAAGAATCCCCCGTGATGTCTCCGTGGGTTCAAGACCCACGCAGAGACTTGTGGGTAATTTATGAGCCTCTCCCAGAATCTTACACACACACACACAGACACACATACACACACACATATATCAGAAAAGGAGGCTCCTCTACCTGCCAACACACCCCAGTGCTGCAATGGGAGGTGTGTGTGTGTGTGTGTGTGTGTGTGTGTGTGTGTGTGTGTGTGTGTGTGTGTGTGTGTGTGTGTGTGTGTGTGTGTGTGTGTGTGTGTGTGTGTGTGTGTGTGTGTGTGTGTGTGTGTGTGTGTGTGTGTGTGTGTGTGTGTGTGTGTGTGTGTGGATACTGTAACTAGTTTTATATTCTGATCTGGAATTGCCTGACACACACACACAGACAGACACACACACACACACACAGCTGTGAGTAGCAGGGTGGTGCTGAGATGCCAGGCTATTTTGTCAGTGTGGAATGTGCCATACTTTGTTTATGTGCCTTCACCCCTCTGTCTAGGTGTGTGTGTGTGTGTGTGTGTGTGTGTGTGTGTGTGGTGCCCTTGCAGAATGAGGTCATTGTGTGCACATGCATTCCTTGTAGCCGTCTGCTGTGACAACAGTGAACACATCACTTGGACACATGTTGTGCTTGGTTATGCAGGAATTGAATGTTTTATGATACAACGGCCTAGAAAAGTCTGTGTGTGTGTGTGTGTGTGTGTTGGCTTCGTGTGCAGACAGCTGATGGCTGGTGAGGAGAGATATGTCTCTTGCACACACACACGCACACACACACACACACACACACACACACACACACACACACACACACACACACACACACACACACACACACATGAATTACAGGCTTGTCTTGAACCCATGCAGTCAACATTAACATCTGTCTCTCTCTCTTTCTCTCCATCTCTCTCTTTTTCTTTCTCCCTCTCTCTATCTCTGGTTTCTCTCTCTCTCTCCCTCCTCTTGCTTTTTCTCTCTCTCTCTCTCTCTCTCTCTCTCTCTGTCTCTCTCTCTCCCTCTCTCTCTTTTTCTTTCTCTTTCTCTTTCTCTCCCTCTCTCTTTCTTTCTCTTTCTCTCTTGGTCTCTCTCTCTCTCCCCCCCCCTCTCCCTCTTTCTTTCTTTCTCTTTCTCTCTTGGTCTCTCTCTCTCTCTCTCTCCCCCTCACTCACCTTTCTCCCTCTCTAACCTCCATATCTAAATATTATTCTTCTCTCCTACACTCACACACACACACACTCCTGGTCTGTTCCCGTAGTAACAAGGCGTCGCCCCCCCAGTCATCTTTACGTCGCCGGCTGAATGAACGTATTTGTGTTTGCGTCCCGTGTTTTCCTTCCACCTTAAACGCCACAATCCTGCGCTGTGTGTGTTTGTGTGTGTGTTTGTGTGTGTGTTTGTGTGCAATCTAATCAACCAACCCTCCATGTTCCTCCACATAAGCCTGTATTGTGTGAGTGACTCTCTGAATGGAGGCAGTATTGATGAATTCCACGTGAGCGCGGCGTTCCCTCCGTGAGCGCGTACATATTTTCCTGGCGTAAGGCGTCGAGTCGCCGTCACAGAGGAGCGATTATTCAACCTGTTTGCCTTCGCCGCCTGTGACCCCTCGCTGTTATTGTGGCTCGGTGTGTTTGTGTGAACAACCAGGCAGTGACTCCGCCCACAGGATGCCACCGCTTTGGCCCCACGCCAGCGACACGCGTCCCGTTACCGTGACCACAACCTGTTTCTGTTTTTATGTACGAGTGTGAGTGTGTGTTCATGCACAGCCTTCATACATTGCACCAACACTATGTAGGAAACACACACACACACACACTATTTCACTGTGACCTTGAGTATCAGCTGACGGCTCACATGTACACACACACACACACACATGCTGTACATACCATAAGCATAATGCTTCCCTCTTCACGCTGAACAATAGTCGTCTCTATGAACTCGACCCTCTGCAGCTCCACATCGTAAACAGTTTGTTTTTAACCCCTTAAACCTCCAAAGGGAAGAAGTCGACATATTTGGATCACATTTCCTCTTTTGTGTCGTCATCTTGTCGACTTGTTTTGATTTCATGCGTTGCCTGATCAGTTTATGGGTCCGACCTGATTGAGTCGAGGCGTCTGCGCTCCAAATCTGTAAACTCATTTTTTGGCGCGGACCAAAATCAAAACGGCAAACATCGTCGTTGTTCTCCAAAGTCGTCTGAAGGTTGTTAGCTCCTGTGTGTGTTCCCCAGGGAGCTGTGCTGGGCCCTGTAGGGGTCTGCGTCCTTGAAACAAACACAGCCCAGCAGAGAAGCTCCAGTCTCAGCGTTTAACTCTTCACAAACCACAGAGGAGCACATTCAGCGTGGAGCTCACATGGGAGCGTTTCCACAGAAACCACATCAGAACGCCGCCTGCATTCAAATGGTTTCCAAAGCTCGGGGGGGCAAAGCTCGGCTTTTTTTCCATCCTGGTCCAGGCTGCTTAAAGCTTCCAGACCTGCAGGAATGCTATAGAGTCTTTACCCTTCAGTGCCCCAGAGAGAGCCATATAGGCCACTGTGTGTGTGTGTGTGTGTGTGTGTGTGTGTGTGTGTGTGTGTTAACCCTTTTGGGGCCGAGTGCGTACAGTATTTTTGATGGTCAAGTCTCCTCTGTAGAAGATGGATTAACTCTTTTAACTCATTCCCTGAGGCGCTGATGTTATGGCATTTCTGTGTGTGTGTGTGTGTGTGTGTGTTTGTGGGTCTGACTGTAATCCAGATTGATGGATTCCTTTCCCATGACTATATGGTTTAAATTGTTGCCCCTAGTTGTATGTCATATGAAGACGATGGGAATTGTTCTGTGGCTTGTAGCTAAATCCTTGTGCACACACAGACACACACACACACACACACACACACAAGAAATGCAAGGAAATACACTGGATGCTTTGGTTAAATTGTTTTGTCTGTCTTGCTGTGTGTGTGTGTGTGTGTGTATGTGTGTGTTTGTGCCGGGGTTTACAAGTCGTCACTTGTGTGTGTGTCGCTGTGTGTGTGTCTGTCGGTCGCTTTTGTTCGAAGGAAAGAAAATTGCCCCTGAGCTATTAGTGCTAACAAAAGAAAGTTGTTCCAGGTAATGGCTGTGTGTGTTCCTGTCTCTCTTTTTCTTAAGCATACACGCGCTTGCAGACACACACACACGCACACACACATACACACAGAGGGGGAGTCTTTCTTTTCTTCCCTGGGTGACCGCAGGATGGGAGGAAGTGAGAGAAAGGAGGAGAGAGGAGGAGAGGCCTTTTTGTTCACCCCGATTGATAGCTACCTGATCCCCAACACATACACACACACATACACACACACACACACACACACACCTCCACACTGAACACAATGCAGGGGCACAGAAGTGTTTGTGCGCGTGTTTGTGTGTGTGGAAGGGAAAGTGGGAGGCATTGGGCGCAAGAGGGCACAGAGACAGAGATGCAGAGGGATTATGGGAGCGGGGACGGATGGAGGCATGGACAGAGGGGAGGGAGGGGGGAGAGGAGGACGGAGGGGAGGGGAGGGGAGGGGAGGGGGGACATCGACGTTTGCTTGGTTACTGTATCAGACGGAGAGACAGAGCGAAAAAGTAGAAAAAGGCAGAATAAAGGATTATTGATGTTTGCTGAGCTGGAGGCAATTTAGGGAGATGGGGAGGGAGGGGGAGAGGGGTGAGGGGGGGAGAGTCTTTCTCCTGTGTGGATCAATCAGATGATGTACTGATAACACTGTGGATTACACAGCCATTTACACACTCCCTCAGTGTGTGTGTGTGTGTGTGCATAGCGTACTGGTCACACACACTTCAGTACACACAGTATAGACCTGTATAGACACCTGAACATGGTTCTTCAGTCAGGAGCACACACTCATACTCATGTGTGTATCGCAGGAACGGCCTGCTCAAACTTAACGCCAGTATCCATAGCAACGCTGACAGTTCTCTTATTTTAGTTCCAGTTCTGCTCTTAATAAAAAACCCATAAGCAACTTTGTTCTTAACGTTGTCAGACCTGGAGTGGCAGCGTTGCCATGACACCATGTCGGTGAATAAGATTAATGGCTTCAGCTTAACATATCTGTGATATTAACAATTATGGATTTGACGTCGCAACTTCAAAAGCTCAGTAGAAACCACAGCAGCTGTCCATTTACTTATGTCAGGCCTGGGGGGGGGCGGGGGGTTTGCTGGATGGTTGAGGCATCACATGGGTCAGTGGGTTTCCAGGGGCAACGGGCCCCCTGTGATGGAGGAACGCTGTAGCCTGTGTCTCCGGGTCACAGGCAGCATTAGCGTCGTGTCACCGCCGTGACCAAATGCATCACGACACGCCAGAGAGCTGGCACAGAGCGACTCTGCTCTGGAGGACGAAGAGGTTTGGCCGATGTATGAACGAGATACTTAACGAGTCGGAATAATGGATTAATGATGCACCGGCACCCCCGCTGGGAACAGGAAACCAGCGACAAGCCGCCATTTAAACAACCCGGCACCTGTTAGGACTCAAGACCAGGACCAGGCGGGTTAGATCCGGTCTGGGTCACGCCTCATTTCCTGTCCTAGAAGTCTCAATCAACAAAGGTGGAGATCAGACAAATGTCTTCGCAGAAGTTCATACATCAAAGAACAATCTGTTGCAAACATTTGTCCTGAAAGTAGAAGAAGAAGAAGAACAGGAAGCAGAGTGAGAGCAGAATCCTTTCATCAGCCGAGCCTCTGGCCTGATGTATGGATCGCTCGGGTGTTTCTGCAGGGATTTGTTTTCTCTTTCAGCACACTGAAGGTTGAACTCGGGTCGTGCTTTTGTTTTGGCTTGTTTGTTGTTGGGCTGCTTCCTGTTTTAGATTTGTGTTTGAGCTTCTTTCAACCTGCGACTTCTGCCCTCTTTACTGGATGTAATCCTGGGATCGGTTATTTTTCATCCAAAACAATGAGAGTCTGTTGTGTTTCCGTCGTCAGGCAGGTTGTTGTGAAGGTGTGTCGTCATGCTGCCATGCTGCTTCCTTCTCCTCGTGTGTGCAGTGCAGTGTTTTCATGTAGCAACACTCCAAACCTGTAACAATGTGTACCGCCACATTGAAACCCAGAACTTTGTAATGTTTCCCTCCCACTGAGGCACAAAATCAATACAAAACAATGACATTTAACATTCTGACAGTCAGATCAACGAGTTCCCCGTTTGCTCACTCTGCTTATTCACTTCTTTCCTTCCTCCTGTGCTTCAGCCTTTGCAGATCGACGACAACTTCTGCGGCCAGGACTTCAACCAGCCTCTGGGCGGAACCAGCACCATCGAGGGGACGCCCCTCTTCATAGACAAAGACGACGGCATGACCTCGGTGGCGGCGTACGACTACCGCGGCAACACGGTGGCTTTCGTGGGGACTCGCAACGGCAAACTGAAGAAGGTAGGAGACGATACTGGGGTTTGTTCGCGAACTGACGTGAACCTGGCATGTTTGGTTTTGATTTGGTGTTCAAACTGAGGGACGACCGGCTCTGTTGTTGGTTGCTACATCAGCCGGGCGTCTGACAGAGGACATCACTTATTTAGTGACCTATTTCCTGGCTTTGCCCCGGCCCTCTTTGGGGGTTACGGCTGTGTGGATCTCTGCTGAGACTCTGAGACTCTGTATGTTTGCAGCTTAATCACAAAGCCCAGACACTTTTATACAAAGATTAAATGCGGCCTGCGCCATTTGTCTAACAAAACGTTCAAGTGGCTCTTTAAAGCCCGTTGGTTTAACAAGCAATTTAAAGCGCCTCTCCCGCTATTCCCTCATCGATTGTCATGTGAGTCACGTCGGACATAAAATGTTACTGTTGTGTCCTGACGCCACGTACAGCCTGTGACTCACTTTAAGAGCTCGTCTTCAATCAATCCACATCCACGTGGCTGCTGAAAGGCTCACTCGCCCTCTCTCTCTCTCTCTCTCTCTCTTTTATCTCTTTGCTCATCTTTATTGGTCTAATTCCGACTAAAGAGTGCAGATGGAAGAATACCTTTGTTGCTTAGTTAAATCGATCTGATGTATTTTAAACGGAGCGCAGACTGAAGACAGAAGCTCTTGTACCTCGTTCTTTCCTAAGGTTCAGGCTGTACACGACTAGGCAATCAATAATGAGTCCAGTACCTTTGCTTGGGATTTTGACATTTCCGGTGCAGTTCCCACGCGAGCGACAAACGGCTGCGGTCAGAATGGATGGAAGCCGAGTGATGTTGTCGATATGCTGGACTTGTACACGGCCGGCGCTTTGTCCTTGTGATGGCGTGATATGTGTGCATCCCTGCAGCGTGCCATCACTATACTTCCTGCTGCCTGTGCACACGTGTGATCCAATCTATGAAGGGACGGCGCTCTCAGAGTTAAAGGCAGCTCATTGGAATTCACCCAGTTTCCCTCCGCACTGCTCCAGACCTGTCATCCATTCAGTATTATGAATCTATAATCAGCCTGTGTGTTTGTGCGCATTAATGTGTGTTTGTGTATGCGCGCGGCGTCAGTGTTTGTCACTCACGCGATGCATAATGATGTGCGAGAGCTTGTGATGGCATGGATTTCTGCGAGTGTGTGTGTGTGTGTGTGTGTGTGCGAGCGAGAGGGAGACAACACATAATACAATGTTGACTTAAGATTCAGCGCGGCGCATTTGTCAAAGTGACAGCCATTCAGTTAGCTTGGCAGCCGGCCGCTCATTTATTTAGCTACTCACACTTTGCTCAAGTTTAGCTTTTGGTGTAGAACATCACCTAGGAAAGCAACGCTGTGTTGTTAAGGCATGTTGTTTTCTGTGTGTCTGTCTGTCTGTGTGTGTGTGTGTGTGTGGGGGGCTGTTGAAATAAGGACCAGGCCTCCACTCGTCCCCCTGGTGGAGCTGTGAGTGTGTCTGCGTCTCTAAGTGATTGTGTTGATGTGCTGAGATGGTGTTAGAGAGTTGAGGTGTCTGGAGCTTCCGTGTCTGTGTGCTTTGGGCTTTTAACAGTTTTTGTGGGGAGTGAACGCACAACGTGATGTAATGATGGAGCGCTCGCATTCCACTCTGGAGAGCACTACTGCTGAATGCTGTTAATACTGCCTCGGCTCAGGGCGGGGAGGGGAGGAAGAGTATGAAGAGGAGAGGGAGAGGGAGAGAGTCAGAGTCTTGCGTAGTCAGGGAGTCCATATCCTTGTTGCTATGTCTCTCTTCTCTCTTTATGTCTCTTTGTTGTACATGGACAGAATCCATCATGTTCCTCCGTTCTCCAAGTCCACATGGGGCGACCCCGTTCCTACTCTGATTAAGATCCATAGGCTGAATCTTTACAATCACCTAACTCCGCTCTGTTCCATGGATTCAGCCTCCTTCATCTAGTGCCCATGTGCTACAGAGCAGGGAACATGATGTACTGCCTTGATTACAGCGTTAATTGTACTTGAAGTGCATGTAAACAGTGTGTGTGTGTGTGTGCTGGAGAGGACGGCAGGGTTGAAGAGGGGACATGCATAGGGAGATGAAGATGATGAAGGCAGTAGACGAGGGGAGGAGGGAGGTGATGAGGAGGAGGAGGAGGTGACGCACACTTGTGTGATTAGCTAATTCGGGCGGTCGTCTGTATGCTGCTGTGGTCAAGGACGAGCGGGCAGACTTCATATTTCAGATTAAAAGCTTTCATTCCCTTTGACCGTTTCATTATCTCAGCCTCAGAAGGCCATTGGTCACTCAGCAGGCTCAGCTTTACATTCTGTGCCATACATCTCTCTCTCTCTCTCTCTCTCTCTCTCTCTCTCTCTCTCTCTCTCTGCCTTTCTCTTTCTCTCTCTCTCTCTCTCTCTCTCTCTCTCTCTCTCTCTCTCTCTCTCTCTCTCTCTCTGCCTTTCTCTTTCTCTCTCTCTCTCTCTCTTTTTCACCCACTCCCTCCCTCTCTCCTCGTCCAAAGACACGCCTCCACACACACATCCACACAAGTCTAGGTGACAGATCTTTACATCTGCTCTCATACGTGAACTCTTTAGCAGTGAATTAAAGGTTTCAGTGCCCAAGCTGAGGACATTTAAGTCAAACTTTGGCTCATTGGTCGATTCTGCTCGTCCACGTCTGCGTGTAAACGGTCCGTTGAGTCTGGACAAAGCCCCCTGACCCGGCCCCCAGAGTTGATCTGAGGGGGGAACACAGAGGAAGGGACCCCTGTGATGAGACCAGACGTGTTAGAAACGCTGTTATTGATATTTCAAAGAAACACACACGCACACACAGTTAGGGTTCCTCAGACGCATGCTCTGTCAGGGGCCGACGTGAGCCATCTGCCGTGTGTGTGTGCAGTGTGTGTGTGCAGTGTGCCAGGTGCCAAGTGCCCCGGGTGCCCCTGGTACCTGCTGGGTGCCCATTGTTTCTGCGCTGGGCTCAGGTGGGACGGCGTGGACGATTGTTACCGCTGACTGTTCATGTGAGAGCGACAGTAATGAGTGACAGCCATCGATTAGAGCGACAGGAAGCAGCCAGCGAGGACATCAGAACAGCCATGACTCAAAACTCACAGCTAGCCTGTCAGGAGTTCATTACAGTAAAAGCTGAAGTCCTGAGCTTGACCTCCATCTCTTCATTTGAGCATTAAAGGGTTAAAGACCTGAGAATGAAGCCTCAACCTCACCAGGGGGGGGAGCCACGTCATACTGATGGAGCTTGAAGAAGTGTGTGTAGTGATGTTATAACAAGTCAAACAATAACATGTTTCTGTAAATGAAGGTGGTGTGTTTGCTTTCTCTAGTCATTTATAAATGTCAGTGGCATTGTGAGGGTTAATACACAGTGACAGTGTGCGTGTGTGTGTGTGTGAACGTGAACACACTGATGTATTCCTCTGGGACTGCTGGTGTCACCATCAAGAGCCCATGTCACGGCCTAATTGACTGATTATTGTTATTCTAGTGGTGCATAATGCAGCCCTGTCAAACTGTGTGTGTGTGTGTGTGTGTGTGTGTGTGTGTGTGTGTGTGTGTGTGTGTGTGTGTGTGTGTGTGTGTGTGTGTGCGCGCGCGCTCCATTGAAATGCGTACCTCCCAGCCTGCAGAGACAAAACCACCAGCTGAACAGACACAAATAAACACGCCGCGGTATTTGAATGATATTTGAAGAGTGAAGTCAGTGTTGAAAGAACGATAATCATCGTTTCCTTCGCCGTGTTTCCTGTTCAAACACGGCGACACCAGACTGGCGAGTGAGTAAGCGGGCCAACCAGGCCGACTGGCAGCCACCAGTGTGTCTTTACCGTTGAGCTGTTGTCAAAGCAATGCGGCCGCACGACTAGAAACCACAACTGAGTCCAGATCCTCTGTGGAGACCTCAGGAGGGATTCATCGGGCCTTGACCTCCGGCTCGAGGGGGGGGTGTGGTCAAGGTATCTGGGTAAAATGATTAATCTAATCTGTGTGGGTCTCATCTGTCCTCCTGCGTTTGAATTTTCCAATTCATAGAACACACTGCCACTGTAAATAAGTACTTACAGATTCCCTCGTCTTAATTAGGACACCGGTGTCCCATTACAGCGTGCTGGTGGTGTTGTGTCTGTAGCAGGTCGAGGCCGATGGAAATGTGTATCTTAATGAGCTGCTTCATCTTTAGAAGCTGCTTTAAGATGATTTATTCATGGAGACTCAGCGTTCTGAAGGTTATTCTAGAACCATCTCTCTCTCTCTCTCACACTAAACAAAGCTCTCTGCCTGTTCCATACGTCTGCACGTACATCAAGTTCTTTTGGTTTTAGACTGATGAGCATTTTTTGAAGTTTGATGTTGAGTAAAGTGGAGACGCAGGAGCCGAGCCAGATCTCTGTCCTCAAATACAAATTGGATTAAATGGACGCCAGCCAAAACCTTTAAAGATCACTGAGGATCCATACAGATGAAGACGCACGACATCACTGTGTTTACGCCTCTATGGCCTGTGTGTGTGTGTGTGTGTGTGTGTGTGTGTGTGTGTGTGTGTGTGTGTGTGTGTGTGTGTGTGTGTGTGTGTGTGTGTGTGTGTGTGTGTGTGTGTGTGTGTGTGTGTGTGTGTGTGTGTGTGTGTCTTTGTTCTTGATAAGGCACTAAATTGAAAATCTTAATCTGATAATGTGGTGTAGTGGCTTTGTTGTATTCTCTCTCGATCTCGCTCTTTGTGTGTGTGTGTGTCACCGTTTGGCCTCGCTCAGTAGAGCCACGAGTTGCCGGCCTGGGTGAGCAGCACAGAGAGGAGCTTTGTGCAGGCGTCTGGTGCCCCTCAGTCATTAGTTCACACACTGTGTGAAGTTCGCACACACACACACACACACACACACACACACACACACACACACACACACAGAGCGGATGAGAGGGAGACGGGGGAGGTGGAGATGGAGGGGAGGATGAAAGGCTCAGAGGGCAGAGAGGATAGAGGTCAAGCAAAGACGTAGCAGAGAGTTTACACATCTGAAGAGCTTTGCCACATGGTTTATCTCTCTGCTGTCACTCAACGCTCCTTCAGTCTTTCTCGCCTTTTCACAAATTAACGGTGAAACCTGCGACTCTCCTCAGCGTCTCTCCCTTCTCCTGACGCCACAGCTGTTTAATAAACCCCATCACATTCAGACCAATTAAGACCTGATGTGAGCACGAGAAGCTGTATATGTCTCTCTATCTTTCTCTCTCTCTCTGTCTCTCTCTCTCTTCCTCTGTCTCCCCTCCCTCTCTCTCTCTCTCTCTCTCTCTCGCGGCATGACCACTGTCTTAACAAGCGCCCTAGCATGAAATCAACAGCGGTTTTAATTGAAGGCATCGTTACGCCAGGATAGCGAGCTAGCAGGCTCGCTCGCCCCCTGTAGCTGTTTACCGGCCAACTGAGGAAGTTCTCATATGCTTCCTCCTGTGTTAGCCTAGCCAGCGCCCAGGGCTACCACAGCTGGACTCTGTGTGTGTGGTGTGTGTGGTTTTGAGGATGCGTGTGCGTCTTGCTGAAGCATGTGGATCTTAATTATCCCGTCGTTGCCGGCTCGAGCCTCGTCCCCATCTGTTGGTTTGTCGTTTTGTGTGTCTACGTTCAAGCTAACAGAGTACAAAGCATCTCGCCGTCGGGCACACACACACACACACACACACACACACACACACACACAGCAGAAATAGAGCTTTAGATCCTGCATGAATGGAGAGGAAGAGCGATGAACTGGAGAGCCGCTAGAATCGTCTGTAATTTTGTGATTAAAGATTCGATTTGCACAAAAGTAGACATCAAAGCTCAAATCAACCTAATTAAACTTGATGTGCTAACGAATCTGAGTTGCTTTCATGGTGCTCAAAGTTATACGTACTGAAACAATCACAGATGTATTCCATGTGATGCAGACTGCCAGAATGAGCTCATCTGTCCACAGACGTGCTGACGGCGTGACGCTAGCGTTTTCCCTTCTGAGCTTCAGCGGTTAAAGGTTAAACTGAGTCTTAAGGGCGCCCACATCCTGACAATCTAACTAGAATAGCCGCTGTAAAACCACAGCTATGAATTAGTGAACGGCTCATCAATCATCTATCGCCGCCTCACATCGCCGCTCTGCTCGCTCACTTTCCCTCCGCGTTGTTCGCCCCGCTCGTGGACCAACACAGTCTGACTCACACACACACACACACACATAGATCACACACACACACATTTACTTGTTAGCAAAGGGGGCGTGTTGTTCTGCGTTGAGTGTAGACGGTAATGAGGCGACTTCTTAAAAGATTTAGTGCCTCCTCTGTCTACACGCACACACACACACACACACACACACACACACACACCACACACAAATGCAAATCCACCCACACACCCCCATTAATCCAGCGTCTCTAACTCTGCACCTTTATCCTACAGGAGCCTCAGCCTCCATAATGATCCATACATCCTAGCTAGCTAACGAGCTCCAGAGCCATTAAGGGGCTCCATACCGCCCTGCGTCTCTATTGTCCCCTTATCAAATCTACACTTATATCTGGTTTTAAGCTCACTGCCAGCCGTTATCGACATTTCAACAGCAATAAAGCTCTGAATCCTAAAGGTAATCACTCGTAAATGTCGTACGTAAGGTGAAGCTGCTCCCCGATAATCTGGGCGCTGGCGCACTTTAGCCTCGTCCAAGAGCATGCAACCGGGCGCCGCTCAATCATCGTCGCCCCCGCTGCAGCGCTCGTCTTAATTTACAGCGGCGAAAGCCTAATGAAGCAAAGTGAAGGGGAGATGAGAGGGAACGAAAAGGAAGCGAGGGAAGGGAGAGCGGGGGGAAATGAATAATGAATGCGTCCACGCCGGAATCCATTTTTTAAAGGAAGATTAGAAGAGTCTGGATGCCGGCAGGATCAGCAGGACCGGGCCGGCCCCCGTTTCTAGGTCAGCTCCATTAGCCGGCTCAGCTCAGACCACAACATCAAAGAAGCCCCGCAAAAACATGAGCAAACCTACAGCAGATGCTTTTCTCTCCAGCGTGAGGAGAAGGTCGTGAAAATGAGCCTTCGCTTCCTCAACTAGGGTCGCCTTGGAGACCAACTTGTGTCTTCATTAAAGTCTTTGCACATATTTATGTTGGACGGATTCATTCTGGAGCTGATCTTTACTTTCTGAGTCCACGTGTGGTTTCATCATCTTACATCAGCCGATGGACTCTGTGCAGGCTTCTGCTCCATAGTTAATGTCCACACACACACACACACACACACACACCTGTCTGCTCACCTGACCTGACTGCACCGCCTGCCCACGGGTAAGACGGTGGGGGGATGAACACAGGCTGAAGGGGAAGTGAGAAAAAACACACACACACATTCCCCTGGATGTGTTTTGTTTCCACCTGGTGCTCCGCTGTCTCCCTGTGGTCCAAACGCCAGCAGGTTAGGTGATCAGGAAACTCTCAATGGTCCCAAAGTGTGAATGAGTTTGTGTGGGCGTGATCGGCGTGTTAATGATCGGATAAACGATCGACTGCAGCCCCACACCAACCTGCTGCATGTCACACACACACACACACACGAGCACACACACCCAAGCACACGCCATGGCAGGGAATCATCTCTGTTGTAATTGGCCCATTCTTTTATCCCCCTGACATCGTCTGAGTGCCAGACTGAACATTTTAAATGAACTGGAAATGAAATTCGTAATTCAACAGGAGCTCAGTTTGATCAGGCCTTCGTTTACATTCATTTATTAAAGTCTGCGTACATTAATAATGATTTACTACACTACATGTAGACTTGTGCCCTCAGCTTACATGTAAATATGTCCCAAAACCCAGACTGAGCCTTTCTGTCCTGGTCCGTCTCCATGTTCAGTCTAAGCTGGCCCTCGAGTTGGAGCGGTGTGACGTTTGTGTGCCTGCAGGGAGAGAAGGTGTGTGTGTGTGTGTGTGTGTGTGTGTGGAGAGCAGGAAATGTAGCGACCTGGCACGACTCCGGCCCTGCAATCTGATACAGCTGAGAGGGACCTGCTGGCACACACACACACACACACACACACACACCACACACACACACACACACACACACACACACACACACAGGCTTGTATCAACATCGCAGGGAATGTCATACCTGAAGCCAACAAGCCAAAATGAGCTCAGTCAAAGCTGGACCCACACTGTGGCTCATCGGCGGCCCACACAGTGACCAGTGGCTCGGTTATGAGGGCCACAGCGGGCAGGAATTACATTTGGCCAAACGTGTCTGTGTCTGACACGCACACACACCTCACACACTGATTTCCTGGTAATTAAGCCCAGCAGTGCGCAGTCTGGGCTCCGGCTGAGGGGAGACACGTGTGGAAGCTATGTAATAAGGCTGAGGCTCACTGGAAGAGAGGCTGAGGCTGAGGCTGAACACATGAATGTAGTTAGAACACGTAGAGTCAAACTAAAATGTTGTGTTTATGGTGTGAACCTCGACCTGCATGCACTAAGAAGTGTTTGGAGTGTTTAGTAGGACGGTTTCTGTTGTGTGTTGGGTTGTTGCTATGGTGTCTTGGGCGGTTGCTGGGCGAATGGTTTGCAGTGTGATGTCATCGTTGGGGCATTTCTGAAGAGAGATCACGGGGAACACGGGAACATGTTGGCGTTTTGGTGGCGTGTGTGTGTGTTGAAGTACAACAAAGTAACACAGCAAAACGTTTAGGGGAGAGAAGAAGAGGAGAGGAGAGGAAGGTAGGCTGAAGGAAACACAGCAGGAGACAGGAAGTGTGTGTGCTGAGGTCACCATGCAGGCCGCCATAGAAACCATTGTGTAGTAAAGATCCCAAGATGCAACACACGACGCCATAAAGCTCCGTGAATAAAGAGGTGTGAGGTGCTTCATCTCATTTACATCATTACATTACATCATTACATTACATCATTACATTACATCATGGGTGAAAATCTGTTACTATCACATTAGCTAATTTAGTGTGAAAAAAGCAAATGGAAACACACACACACACTCCCCTATGGGACGTGTGTGTGTTTATATTTGTGTGTGTGTGTGTGTGTGTGTGTGTAAGATTATCAGATTATCCATCGCCAAGCTAATAGATTCTTAACTGAATGTTTTTGATTCGTTCCTCTGCTTTATTGACATTAAGAAAGATGAATGTGTGTGTGTGTGAAGAAACAAACACACTGCTGTGCTCAGTGCGTCCTTAGTGAACCTCAAATGATATTACTGGAGGTGTGTGTGTGTGTGTGTGTGTGTGTGTGTGTGTGTGTGTGTGTGTGTGTGTGTGTGTGTGTGTGTGTGTGTGTGTGTGTGTGTGTGTGTGTGTGTGTGTGTGTGTGTGTGTGTGTGTGTTTCTGGGTCATCACATGGCTTGTCATATGCTTTGGGAGCGATTCAGGGCCACAATGTTCAGCCTCAGCACGGAGTTTGTTCTCTCTCTTTCTCTGTCTCTGTGTGTGTTTATGTGTCTCTCTCTGTCTCATACACACGCACACACACACACAATTCCAAAATACCCTTGAGATACAGCCACACACGCACAGACACACAAAAACAACTCTAAATGTAACAGCTCCCTGCATCCATCCTCCCTGCACGGCATGATGCTGCTCCTGCTGTCTAACTAATTACCCCCCTGCTCTCACACACACACACACACACACACACACACACACACACACACACACACACACACACACACACGCACACACGCACACACGCACACACACACAGCTTCAGCCTGGACGGCGTGGATGCTGGTTCTTGCCCCCAGCGTCCCTGCATCAGCCCACTAGCCTCCTGACCAGCGCTGGCCATCTTGGCACTGACCCCCGCGGCTAATCCTGTTAGCATATGACATGGTGACAGCCGAGCGGAAATCCAACACACACAACCCCCCGTCACCACCACCAACCAACCAACCACCCCATGCTGCTCCAGTGCCCTTTGGCTAAACACAAAGCATAGTTGCTCTCCAAACTTCGACTCAGCGCGCTTGTTTAGTCACACTGAGGCACGATTCGGTGTTTGGCGCTAATTAAGACGCAGCTCTCCCTGCTAGCGTTAGCGTGGCTAGTAGAGGAGGGGCTAATGGCTACATTATTGGTCAGGCCGACCTTGTGGCTCGAGTGTTTCCATCTGCTAAACCCTTAAAAATGAAGAATTAGTCCTTTAAGTGGCGACTCGCTGAAAACAGTGTTATTCACTTTCTCACAGAGGGTTATTTATCTCTCTCTCTGTCTCTCTCTCTCTCTCTCCCTCGTTCTTTTGATTCTCATTTTTTCAGAAGCTTTAATTACACACGTCTCTCTTGTCTTCTCTCTCTCTCCTCTTCCTGTCACTCCCTCGTTCTGCCTTTGTCTCACTCCTTCACCCGAGGTCTCTCATCCCTCGTTCACTCAGGCCGTCGCTCCTCCCTTCCTCTCCCCTTCTCCTGCACCTCCACGGAATTAGTCATTAGCTGACTGACTGAGCTGATTGCATCTATTCCCAAGACGGGCCTGTTTTTCTCTCTCTCTCTGTCTCTCTCTCTCTCTGTCTCTGTCTCTGTCTCTCTCTCACTCTCTCACTCTCTCCCTCTCTTCACCCCACATTCTCCTCTCCTTTCTCCCGTCTCCTTCCTGTCACACCGTCTCCCTGTTTGTTTTCACTCAGCTTGTTTACATCTCCTTCTGTCTAAACTTTGCTTTGTGTTTCTGTATTAACCCTTTCCTTCTGTGTGGGTCTAATGTGATTAGCTTTGACACTTGAGCTCAGTCAAACACTCTAAATTACTTCTTTGAGCCTAAAGTGATGCAACAAATTTTAATAATTCCAATCTGCACATTAATGAGTTTATATAAGCCGACGCTTCTGGAGCGTTTGTGCCTCTTCACGTTCAGTAAACTTCATTAAAGCCTCTGATCTTAAAACAGGAATAGGAGGTTTTGCTGTATTCAATGTTTCTTTTCCCTTTAATCCCTAAAGAGTGAACTAAAGAGTGAACTAAAGAGTGAACTCTGCCCTCATGTAGGATCAATCACACATTTACTCCTGACTTACTCTGTGGATGAGGAACAGATTTGTGTTTAAACGCCGGGAAAATAAACCAATTAGGTCTAAAATTGTCCAGATCCATAGTGGGAATGGAGTCTGGCTCTGCAATCGCCTAGCAACCGTGCTGCTATGTAAACAATCTCCTGGCTCCAGCTAAATTACACATTTCTGTTACTGATGAAATGCCTACAGTGATTGTTGATGTTGTTTGCTGGCGCCTCCTGCTGCTGCCATACAGAGCGATACAGAGCAATATAGAGCGATACAGAGCGGCCCCTTCATTATTAAGTCGGTACAGAACGCCCGCCGTTGACCAATCAGGCTCAGCCCAGCTCACTCAGAGCCGTGCCATCCCTCAGTCGTCTCCATATCCTCTCTATAGCTTTAATTGCACATTGTCATTGTAAATTGGCTAACACCAATTAAGGCCGGACGATTATATTTAATTGGTCATTTAGCTTGGCTGGCGTTTGAAGAGGGCCGCTCCCTGGAGACGGTTTAGGTGCTCCAGCAGCACGCCTGCTCGTTTCACAGCCAGCTCCCTCCCCCCCCCCCCCCACGGGGCTCACAATGGCCGGGCCAGCGACCGTAGCTGCCAAGAGCCACTGTGTGTGTGTGTGTATGTATGTGTGTGTGTGTGTGTGGTAGTAACAAATGGCAGGAGGCGAGCTATTCTCCCCCGTCTACTCTCCCCTCTGTACCGCCCTCACTCCCCTCTCCTCCTCTGCTCTCCCATCCATGTGTTGCTGGTGGATTAAGCTAATTAAAGCGCTGCAAACAGGGTCCCCGGGGAGAGGATACACACACACACACAGACACACACACACGCACAGACAAATAATCATGTACACACACGTCCGCTCACTAATAGAGGCAAACACGCAAGCATGTACCATAGAAAAGCAGGCAGGAAACATGAGGATGCACCAAGACATCACTCACACACACACGCACACACGCACACACACTCACGCAGCAGCAGCATGTAGTGTTTGCATGCGTGACGGTTAATGACTCCATACATTACACTGTGGCTCCTTTATGGTCCGGGCTAAAGCAGCATGTAAATACTTTATGGGCCACTTTCTTCAGCTGGGATCAGGCTAACAACTGGATTTGGATGGATTTTTAGTTATTTGCAGGTTGCAGCAGATGGTTTGTTTGTCCAGTGGTGCAGAACTGAGCTTAGGCCTGTAGGACCCCACCCTGCACGCAGAGAGAGGGTAGACGTGTCGTGCAGTGTGAGCCAAGCGCACGGCGGTGATGTTTGCGTTTACGTTAAGACTGTGGTTGGGTTTAAACAATCATTGAGGCGTCGACGCTGTTTTCATTTGTACATTGAACATGAATGCATAGTGAGCTGCAATCACGAGGGTCTGAGTTCTCTAAAGGTCAAACAAGTTGTGTGGTTTATTTTAGACAGATTGTGCGACACTGTAGCTTCATTCCTGCACCGAGGCTGAAAGATTCTGAAACCCAATCCATACAGTGAAGACGTGTACAGGACAGATGAAAGCAAAGACAGCGGAAGGAAGTAGACCCTTCATCCTGACACGGAGAAAGGCAGGAAGAGAGGGAATGCTGTGTCACCTAGCAGGAATTCCTTCCGGATGCGTCTACTTTCGGGATATTGGCCTTGTCTCCGGAAAACCGCTGCCTTCCAGGGAAACTATTGGATTACTGATAACCTTGGAATAGATAGGGGCCGGGGCGCAGAGTGGTGTGTGTGTGTGTGTGTGTGTGTGGCTGAGAGCTTCATCACGTTTTCCTTCATTCTCCTTTTTAAGCTCATTCTCTTATTTGTTCCGTTTGTGTTTGTCTGTAAATATGCGTTTGTTTTTGAGGAGCACACACACCCAATAACACGGCTCCAATAACACAGGGGTCTTTACTCCAAGTTGTCTCCAAATCCCCCAGTGGTGACCTGCTCCTCGGTTGCCATGACAACAGTAGTCAGGGCAGCCACGGCTGGTGATGGCGAAGAAGAGGCAAGATGCAAAAAAAACACAAGGAGGAGGGCTAGATGGAGGAAGAGATGGAAGAGGGGAGAGAGAGAGGGATGGAGAGGGAGAGAGATTGGCAGTGAGGCAGGACGGGAATCGAACACAGTCACAATATTGGGGATGTGGTGTTGTTCCAGCAGCACAGCGGTGGGACTGCAGAGGCAACTGGAGTCGAAAATAAGTGGGCTTGTAGGTCATATGTGTGTGTGTGTGTGTGTTTGTGTGAGAGAGAGAGAGAGAGAGTGTGTGTAAGAGAGTGGGGCGAGAGAGAGAGAGACTGTGTGTGTATGTCAAATGAGAGAGAGAGTTTAAGATGAATGTACCTGTCTGCAGAGCTCTAGTAGATGCTGGTGTGTGTATGCAGCACAAAGAAACACATTACTATCACAACCACTCATATATAACAATACTATTTACTGTTTTGGGCATTCACACATACACACACACACACACACAGTAAGCCCTCCGTACACACAGATCTAGTCTCTTGTTGTTCTGTATCTGCTTGTGTGAGTTCCTCAGTCTCTGGTGTTGTGTTAGTTAGTTAGTTAGCGTAGTAGCGTTAGTAGTGTTAGCTAGTATAAATATGTAGCTCCCTGTGTGGAGGTCTGCACTTTCAGGACGCTCTCTAACTGTGATGGACAATGCAAATGAGCGAACATCTCCACAACATCTGTGTTGAGCTAACACCCAAGCTGAGGAGAACATGGAGCTCAAACACGTATGACATCATAAACCTATCCTGGAGCTAAAGTCTTAACCACAAATCAATTCAGCAATTAACTTTATCCCTGATGTACCTTTAGCTTTCCTTAACATCACTTCAGCTTCATCCATGAGTCAGCATATTGTACAAAGAGGAGGAAGAATCAGAGAAAAGGGAAATTGCTCCTCTGTTCTCCGCTCCCCCCCGGGTTGAATCTCATATGTTGAAAAGTGCAAAAGAGACAGGATGCACAGCCAACAGACAGTCACTGCTGGCACTCTGATGGAAAATCCATAGTTTCATTACAGCTCTGGTAGTATGAATGTTGCCGGGAGGCGACTGGAGCTCCATCACGGGCCCTGTGGGAGCCAAAATGGCTGCATTTAGTGAGGCAGTGGAGTGAAGAGACAAGGAGGGTCAAGGCTGCTGCTGGGAATGGAGTGTGAGAGTGAAAGAGAGGAGCAGAGAAGGAGTTCACTTACTGGAGCTGCTGCTGGTCCACCCTGCTCACCTACACACCTGTCAGATCAGACACCTGTGTGTGAGTGTGAGGCCTCATCATAAACATCATCAAACCACAACGACATCATTCCAAACACATTTAAGTTGAGGTTTCTCTTGAACCTACAAACCTCAGAAAGGCCTCCTAACTTTAGATGTAGACGTATAAAACGATACGCCGACGATTGTCTGATATTCGTTGCAGATGTGCGTCTCTGCAGCATTCTCCCACCTTCTTCATGTTATGGGGCGACGTCACACAAGCTGCAGACTCAAAGGCCCCTGGGAAACTCTTTCTAAAGCTAAACTAACTCCACTTCTGACTTTATCTGGAGGAGCTTCTCTGTGTTCCATGGATCCATACGTGTCCATACAAACTCCCTCCATGTCTCCGTCACACACGGTCCCTGAAGTTCAGGTCCAGAC
>NW_027467058.1:110000-112500 GCF_046128005.1 Genypterus blacodes
ACTTTACCTCCAGATGAACTCGGGCCGGCTATGTTGTTCTGGCATTAGCCCACGCTCCCACCATGTCTGAGGCGGGGGTTGTATTGTGCTTGTTTGAATTTATTGCCCTCCCTCCATGCAAGAGCGGGCGTGTGTGTCTGTTTGTGTGTGGGTGCGTGTGTGTGTGTGTGGAGGCACAGTCGGGGCGGACAATGAAGCATCGGCCCTCCACAAATGGGCCGTGGAAAACCCACAGGTTGGACCATCTGCCTCCTGTGAGTGTGTGTGTGTGTGTGTGTGTGTGTGTGTGTGTGTGTGTGTGTGTGTGTGTGTCTTGTGACTTTTTTTCTTCTCAATGGAAAGGTACTGTGTATTCGAAAAATGTGCGACCTGGCCAAAAGCAATATAGGCAAACACACACACACACACACACACACACACACACACACACACACACACACACACACACACACTGGCCTGGCATGGAGCTCTCGGAGCATGCAGGAGAAGCAGACAATGGCACTGTGATGCTGAGTCTTACTGGAATCGGAGCAGAAAGGGAAGTGGGGAAAGTTGGAAAGAGAGAAGCTCTGAGACTCTGAAGGGAGGAGAAGCAACAAAACATCACACTAAATGTTTCTGCAGGCGCACAAACACGAAGCAGCAGCCTGACTCACAACATTAGTCAGACAAAGTCATGATTATGGGAACGCCTGACAAAGACCTCACACAGGCTAAGCAGGGACAGACTTAAGACCTTACTCAGGCTAAGCAGGAGCAGACTGAAGACCTTTTCTCAGGCTAAGCAGGAGCAGACTCAAGACCTTGGTCAGGCTAAGCTGGAGTAGACCTCCCCTCCTGTGAACATCTGGGCCGGTCTCCTGCCTACATGTCTGCGTTTCCTGTTGCTACCATCCGTCAGCAAAAACGCCCAACATCCCCCAAATTGATCCGTGTCGTGTTTTGAGTGCAGCCATCATCGTATTAAAGCAGAGTGATCGCATTCTAAGCATGCTGGGCTTTTTTCACTGGACACTCAACTCAACAGCCTGGCAACACCAGAGCCATTAAACGTATTTACATCACCTCCCTCCCTCTCTCTCCCTCTCCCTCCCTCTCTCTGTCTCTCTCTCTGTCTCTCACTCCCTCTCCCTGCCTCCCTCTCTCTCCCTCCCTCTCTCTGTCTCTCCCTCCCTCTCTCTCTTGCTCCCTCTCCCTCTCTCTGTCTCTCTCTCTTTTCTCTCATTCTCTCTCCCTTCCTCTCACTCCCTCTCTCTCTCTCTACCTCTCTCTCTCACTCCCTCTCTCTCTACCTCTCTCTCTCTC
The DNA here is from genome assembly GCF_046128005.1 of Genypterus blacodes. Classification (NCBI taxonomy): domain Eukaryota; kingdom Metazoa; phylum Chordata; class Actinopteri; order Ophidiiformes; family Ophidiidae; genus Genypterus; species Genypterus blacodes. Next base: position 111,306 of record NW_027467058.1, read on the forward strand.
CCTCCCTCTCTTTCTCTTTCCCTCACTCTATCTCCCTTCCTCCCCCCCCCTCTCTCTCTATCTCTCTCTCTATCTCCCTTCCTCCCCCCCCCCTCTCTCTCTATCTCTCTCTCCCTTCCTCCCCCCTCCCTCTCTCTCTATCTCTCTCTCTCTCTCCCTCCCCCCCCCTCTCTCTCTCCTCTGTATCTCTCCCCCGTGCTGTTTCCCAGGAGAGAGACAGCAAAGTGTGTTTTTAACGGCAGAGAGCGAGCGGCGCCATCTGTAACGCGCTCATTTCTGGAAATAAGGATATAAGTCTAATTGAGCTTTTTTAATTGTCCTCTAAATCCTGCTGAGAGCCCACGCTGCTGCCTAATGGTGTGTGTGTGTTTGTGCGCCGCCTGTGTGTCTGTGTGTGTGTGTGTGTGTGTGGATGTGTCCGGTCTTTGGGGACCAGAGTGGTTCTGCTGGCGAGGGAAGAGAGAGAGAGAGAGAGGGAGCGGGCGGGCGAGAGAGCTCCATCTGTGTATAATAGGCTAATAACAACGCGCGGTTAGCATCGGAGGAATCTATTAGCATATGTTGTTTCTGTCGTTTCATAAAGAGGACGAGTGTGTTTACATGAGTCAGCGAATAGAAGAACGGCTGAGTGAGGGGAAGCCATTGATGCTTTTCGGTGCGTGTGTGTGTGTGTGAGTGTGTGTGTCATCCATTTTTCCATTATGCAAGTGGGCAAAACAAAACAAAACAAGGAAGAATTTGGAAACAAAAACCTGCAGCCTTAAGTACAATGTGTGTGTGTGTGTGCGCGCGGTTTGTGTGTGTGTGTGTGTGTGTGTGTGTGTGTGTGTGTGTGTGTGTGTGCGTGCGCAGCCCAGCAGTGTCTCCCTATAATCAATAATCAGTCCCGATGTCTGTGCCTGCACTCTGTGGCGCTTGTGGGCGACAGTGAGAGTGATTGATCCTCACGTTTCCTGTTTGATTCTCTGTGTGAACGACTTCCTCTGCTGGACACACACACACTTCCTCTTTCTGTCTGTGTGGAGGAGTGTGAGAAGGGAGGGAGGAAAGGCCAAGAGGGCAGAGGAGAAAGAGAGAGTGTGTGTGTGTGTGTGTGTGTGACACATTGAGTGGTGCGTCTATATAAAGAAACCTTGTGACAGTCGTTTTCACTCAGCTGACAGAGTGGAAACATTCCTACACACTTTCTTTACTC
>NW_027467058.1:120000-122500 GCF_046128005.1 Genypterus blacodes
GTGAAACACAATCATCTCTCACAAACCTCTGTGTGTGTGTGTGTCTGTCTGTGTGTCTGTGTGTGTGTGTGTGTGTGTGTGTGTGTGTGGGAGTGTAAAGGTTAAAGCTCACAGCTTCTCTCCTCTGTGGGTCTGGATCTGTTCCTGCTCGTCCTACACTCCAATCCTTTCCATCTGTCAAGCTGCTCAAACACCAAAGAAGAAGAGACTCTGAATAACACACGCAAATCACATCTCTGTCCAGGTGTGTGTGTGTGTGTGTGTGTGTGTGTGTGTGTGTGTGTGTGTGTGTGTGTGTGTGTGTGTGTGTGTGTGTGTGTGTGTTGATGGATTTGTTTTGCGTCCTGTGCGCTCAGGTTCTACCAGGCTGAGATAGGAAGTGAGTGATTCCGTCCCTTTATCTGAACACTGAGCTGCAGAGAGACAAGAGAGGGAGACAGGGAGAGAGAGAGAGACAGACAGAGAGAGATTGAGAGGGAGTCTCCACTTTCTTCTTCTGTCTTCTTCACACTCTTGCCGCTCTCCTTCAGTTCCTTTTGTTCATGGGGGGGGGGGCGGTCACTCTTAGCTCCCTACTCTACTTGCGGCCCCTTTAACACACACACGCACACACACACACACACACACACACATCAAAGACAGGAATGCGAGGCCTGTAACCATTATGTACGGGCAGAGACCTACTTCTGTCAAGTGTCAGCCACTAAAAAAGGAGCAGGTGTGTGTGTGTGTGTGTGTGTGTGTGTGTGTGTATGTGTGTGTTCCTACGTGCCATTACTGAGCCAAGCATGTTTTATGTCCACACGCATCTCCAACAAAATGTCAGAGCCATTATCCCCGCTGGTGTGTGTGTGTGTGTGTGTGTGTGTGTGTGTGTGTGTGTGTGTGTGTGCGTTTGTTGGGTCCATTGAGCGTGACGTGGCTCGGAAGTGGACGATGTATTTGTATCTTCAGGCCCCTCTATAGTAACAGTACAGAGCTACCATACCTCCACCAGGGCTGAGGACAGTAACTACCCCCCCCCCCCATCTGAGCTCTGACTGTTGTCACTCAGGGCGATGACAGACATCGTTCTCTTCTCCGTCTTATCGCCCAAACTCTCGCCTTCGTATCGCCGGGACGGATCCTGTGTGTGTGTGTGTGTGTGTGTGTGTGTGTGTGTGTGTGTGTGTGTGTGTGTGTGTGTGTGTGTGTGTGTGTGTGTGTGTGTGTGTGTGTGTGTGTGTGTGTGTGTGTGTGTGTGTGTGTGTGTGTGTGTGTGACGGCGCTGAACCAGGTCTGCTAGGCTCAGATAAAGGCAGGGAGGGGGGCCGATTAGAGAAGGGTGTTATGCAAGGAGGAGGAGGAGGAGGAGGAGGAAGAGTGATCCAGGTGTTCTATGTGGTCAGAATGTGGACTTTTGTTGGCGGCACGCCGGGAACGCTGCAGGATAATCAGGAGCGGTGTCTGAATTAACCAGGTCGAGGGTCAAATATTCAACATCTCCCCCCTGAACACGTCCAGATCCTCTTTTAACACTGAACTCACACACACACACACACACACACACTCACACTCTTGTTCCGTGTCGCTCCTCATTTGCTCTGCGCAGTGGCTGCATTTTGATTTGAATTAGAGGAAGATTCCAGACATCCATCCTTCAGACTTCTATCCATCCAGCTCATCCCTCCTTCATCCCTCCTTCTTCCCTCCTTCATCCCTCCTTCTTTCCTCCATTTGTGAGCTCCAGTCTCTTCTTCTCTCTCCATTGTTTGGCTGCAGTTCACGTGTAGAGAAACTGATTTGAGACGATTACCCCTTGTTTTCACACATCACTTCTCTCTCTCTCTCTCTCTCCCTCCCCCCCTCTCCCACTGTCTCTCTCTCTCTCTCTGTCTCTCTCTCTCTTTGGTGAGCGTACGGACGAGTAGACGGTCAAACCGATGTAGAGTAAACCACTTCTCCCTCTCTCAGATCCTGCAGCTCTTTTGTCCTTCAGCTCTCTCTCTTCTTCTCTTCTGCTGCGATGATGGAAGGAGACAAAGTGAGGCGTCGTGTTCAGGATGTAAATATAGATCCAGATGTGAGGAACATGCTTACGTCCTAAAGAGTCAAATCTTCCTCAGTAACAATCGCCGCCAAGGCAACGCTGCCAAGCCTCACACACACATCAAGGGAGTGACGCTTCAAAGCCACGGGAGCTTAATAATGCAGGAGAGGAAGGAGTGCAGATGAAGGAGACACCTGACAGCCGACAGTATGAAGAGGAGGAGGAAACACTGGACTGGACATCAGACCCACCGGACTGGAGTCTGTCCCCGTGTGCTTCCTCCTTCAGCCAGCTGTTCTGCTGGGCGCCACTTAATAACTGAGCTCTAGTTGGTGTGTGTGAGTGTCTCTGCCTGTGCCCGTGTGTGTGTGTGTGTGTGTGTGTGTGTGTGTGTGTGTGTGTGTGTGTGTGTGTGTGTGTGTGTGTGTGTGTGTGTGTGTGTGTGTGTGTGTGTGTGTGTGTGTGTGTGTG
>NW_027467058.1:130000-135000 GCF_046128005.1 Genypterus blacodes
TGCAGGAGCCAATATCTGTAGGTGTTTGTGCTGAGTGAGTCAGTGTGTGTGTGTGTGTGTGTGTGTGTTGTTACTCTGAGAGGACAGGAAGTAGAAAATAAAGCACTCATACTGACTGACAGCTCTTCTTATAAACTATATTCTGATTATTATGAGGCTGTTGATCAATTTATTAAGGCACAGTGTGACAGGAAGTGAGAATAAAAGTCTGAATCTGTGATGGAAGCAGAGTGAGAGAGGAACATCTGAATAATAAAAGAGTGATGGAAAACTGAGTGAGAACAAGTGGGAGCTCATCAATCTTCATCAACATTCCACCTTCCAGAACATCAGTGGGAATTCTCGTTCCCGTTCACGTCCCAACAAAAGCAAATCACAAGCTCCAGCCCAGAACCTCCTCCTCCTCTCCCTCCTCCTCCTCCACCTCCTCCTCTTCCTCCTCTCCTCCTCCTCCTCCTCTTCCTCTATGCACCCGCTGGAGTGGATGGAGAGAAACTGAGACAAAGATTGAAAACTTTGGAGAGCTAAGAATGGACACGAGAAAACTGGACCGGCGAGCGAGACGAGGAGGGGGAGGAGGGGGAGGAGGAGGGTCGTGAGCGGCGGTCCAAGGTGGACAGGCCTTGGGGTCTTCTAATTAAGTGAGGATGGGAGAAGGCCGCCTGGTAAATGACTCTGTCACTTTAGTAATGGACTGGCTGAGGAGTGAGGAGCCACACAGCTGGCATTTCCATTAGCACTGCCAGCACGCCGCCGCCGCCGCCATCTACACACTCAGACACTGAAGAAGAAGAAGAAGAAAACAAAGACCACAAATGCAGCTCTGCTTTTCTTTGTCCTGCGGTTTGGAGTCGGAGGCGAAGATCCCCGACTGATTTATGGCCGATAGACTTGATAGTGAACAAACATCCAGAGAGTCATTACGATGACGTCGTGCTGTCAGGACTTCCTGTCAGAACGACGTCATCAATGTTGTTTTTGTGTGAGTGAGAGCTAAAGACACAGGTGCTGTTCTCTCTGAGCAGATGTCCTCTGTAGGTTCTGACTGAGGAGCAGAATCACAGACTACAGATCGTTCAGCTCCTCTGCTCGCTCATTTCTGCCTCATAGCTCTGACCTCCTGCTGTGCTCGCATATGAGAAGCTGCTTGACTCAAATTCAGAACAATCCCCCTGCGCTGCGGTGCGTGAGCGACACTTGATTGTCTCCGTCACGTGGCCCGCTCGCCCCTCGCCGTGCCAGCCTTCGATTGGCCTCGTTCCACGCCGTTCGCTCCGCGCCGCATCCTTCTACCCCAATCACTGTCAAGCAGCAGGACGACCGATTGCACGGCCGATTGATGGCGATTGAGAAGAAAGGGGAGCGCGGGGAGAGAGAGGGAAACCATTAACCTCGCTATCCATCTCAACCCTCTTTTCTAACCCTATCAGTCGCTCTATCACTTCCTCCTTTGGGATGAGACAGCAGAGGAAAACAGGGAGATGAGAGAAAGTCAGAGCTTCTATCTCCTGACAGCTCGGCTTCCATTAGAGCCGATAGCATCACGCCCAAGACCAGTGTTTGAAAAACACTTTTCAGAAGGCGCGCGCACACATGAGCTCACTCCCTCTCACACACACACACGCACACACACACACAAGTGGGGGGGGGGAATCAAAAGAGAGAAGATATGACAGGAAAAAGGGAGTTTGAGGAAAAACAAAGAGATGAAACGGAGATGAGAGCAGCGAGAGTGAAACATGAGACTTCTTTACTTTCTCCTCATGTAGAGAGGAATGAACCTCATTTCTCTCTCTTCATAAATATGTTTCCTCTTTTGTCACGTTCAAAGAAACATATTGGATTGATTATTGATGATGTGGTTGACAGGTAGAGAACTAATGTGAGAGTGAGGAGGCTCTTAGTGTGAGAGTTCATATTCTTAGATAGATGATAGATAGATGAACTGTATTGATCCCACGACAGAAATTGTCCTATTATAGCTGCAAGAGTGAGAAGGAGAGGGTAAATAATAAGAGAGGAGGGAGAGAAAGTAAGAGAGAGGGAGGGAGGGAAGGAGAGAGAGGGAGTGGGAGAGAGAGAGACTGCAGGAATAGTAAAAGACCATTTTATGGATGTTTCACGTTTTTTTCTTTGACTGTGAAACCAATGGAATCTGTGTCAAACCACACGAGTCTGAGTCGACCGCAGCCCCCGTTCCTCTGTGGATCAGGATCAGGAACATTCTCCACAGCCAGCAGGACTACAGGTCCTCTCTACTTAAGGATCAGCAGACAAACATCTGTCAGTCACCCAGTTTGGATGTAATTCTTCAGATTTGTCTCAGTATGATCAGGTTCAGACTCCAAAGGTGATGGTTTGAGTTGGGCTGAGAACGTTCAGCTCCTCCCATCTAATGATCTGGACCTCATGTAGCAGAAGGAGACAACATGAATCACAATCAGAGAACAATAATGGACAGCAGGTTCCGGTCTTATCTCTCCTTCCCTATCTGCCTCACTCAGGGAGGTTTGCTATTGATTCCTCAGCTCTTGGTGGTTTGATGGCAGCGCCGATTAAACCGCCACTTGTAGAAGATGATGGACAGTTATCGAAATAAAGCAGGTGTGGTTAATGTGGGAGCACCGAGAGACGAGGAGGCGATGGAGGGATAATGAGGGGCGATCACCTCTCCTCCTCCTAATCGCTCTCCCCTCCCATTAAATCCCCCCGCTGGAGGCCGGATGAAAGGAAAGACTCAGAGAAGGTTTCACAGATCAATAATATCTCCGTTCTTTACTTTTTCATTAGAATGAATATTTTATACGCTTAGTTCTCTCTTTTTAAGTCTTCTTCATGGCCTCAGTCTGTCACTCCTCCGTCCACTGCTGCCTCCCCACAACACAAAGACCAACATGTAACACAACCTCATCTAGAACAACAACAACGAAGAAGGAGAAGAAGGCAGCATGTCATCTTCTCACTCCCTCAGCAGAAGCAGATCCTTCAGTCGGGCAGCTTTCATTATTAATGAGGAGAACTGTAAAGGAATGAAGCTGATGATAATAATTACATGTCCACACACTGGAGACATTCCAAGTCCAACCAGATTCTTCTGCGGTTTGATCCCCGTGATGTGTTTCCAATTTGTGATTGACACTCTGAAATGAAGATCTGAGGATGAGAGAGAATAAACTCTGCTCAGCTCTCAGACAGCATAAGAGGCTGTTTCCTGCTCAGACATGCCCCCCCCCCCCCCCCCCCCCCCCAACACACACACACACACACACACACACACACACACACACACACACACACACACACCATAGACTCTCTGTTTAAAGATGAAACAAAAGGCCACAACAAGGCCGATCCCTTTATGTCTTTATATTTAACAGCCAATGAAAAGCTGCGCTGAAAGCTTTACGGGTCCTCTGGGTGTTGCGAGGTGACCGTCGCAAAGCCTGTTAGCTCGGACGTTTAAAAGCAGGTGATGGCGCCCTGTAAAAACAGATTGGAGAGGAAAGGTGGAAAGTTTATAGCACAAAGGAGATGTCATGGCGTGGAGGAGAGGTCTGGGCGCGGGGCTGACGGGAGAGAGAGAGAGGGAGAGGGAGAGGGAGAGGAGGCAGAATTGAGTTACAGTGGTGGATGCTGTTGTAAATAAGGAGATGGCAAGAGGGAGGAGATGGCGCGCCTGGTTTATAAGGTCATTTAAAGGAGTAATGTGGCACTCTGTCGGGAATGGCTTTCATTAAAAGCACCAGGGAGGGAGAGAGACAAAGAGAGAGGGAGAGAGAGCAGCAGAGTGAGGGGCGTGAGAGAGAGAGACAGGGAGAGCGAGGAGCAGAGTGAGGGGAGAGAAAGAGAAGGAGAGAGAGCGGAACAGAGTGAGGGAAGAGGGAGAGAGAGCTTGAGAGAGGAGCAGTGTGAGAGGAGAGAGAGAGAGAGCTTGAGAGAGAGAGATAGTAGCTGTATTCACACACTGACACATTGTTTGGATCTACACACACATTTGGTGGCTCCTGTAAAATATCTTATATCCCCAGTGGGAGAATGGGCCATCATAACCCACTCTCACTCCCACAGCCCCCACTCTCACTCCCACAGCCCCCACTGTTCCCACTGCTCTCTCTGAATGGAGCCCACAGTGTCTGAGCTCTGAGGTCCTGCAGCAGTGAACAATAGTCCGTATCTATCATTCCACCGGGCGGTGGTATGGTTACTGAGGGTCCTCAGTGTTAATGTGATGTATGTGCAGCGCCGCCATTAATCACAATCAGGATGATGTATGGAGAGATGAAGGAGAAGTGGTTAGAGCCCAGGATGATAGGAGGAAGAGGCCATTAGAGCTCCTCACTAAGCTCTTCTTCGTTCTCTCATGTAAGCTGTGTGTCCTCCTACGCTGTCTCAGGCGTCCACTGTGTCTTCATCCAGTCAACGTATACGTTACTGTAAAGATAGACCTGTGGATCTCACGTAGCTACGCAGTGACGGAGGAGGAGCCCATGCGCCCCCTGCTGGCCTGTCAGGATCACTGTTACCTTCCTCCTCCTCCTCCTCCTCCTGATCGTCTCCGTCCACACTCGTCCTGACAGAGACACACGGCTGCGGTCGGCTCACACATCCCATCTCCTCGGCCCCGACGTCCTCGCCAATCTGCCGCCTCGCTCCGTCTCCACGTGTCACTCCTCCTCCTCTTCATCCCTCCAGCCAAACACTTCCAGTAAAGCATCACCTCCCTCCCTCCCTCCCTTCCTTCCCTTCCCCTGTGGTCCCTGCTGCTGCTGCTGCTGCTGTTGCATCATTTCATCTTCCTCCTCTCCGGGCATCTCGCCAACCTAGAAGGCGACCGCACTGAGATGTGTATTGACTGACGATGGGAGGATTAACGGCGTGGTTCAGTCGGAATGACCGGGAATGTCACAACACACAAAGCGAGGCCTGGACCTGATGAAGACGCTGGTGTTCCTTTGTCTGAGTCTCATTGCGGAGAACGTCTTCACCACACATCTGAGTGC
>NW_027467058.1:140000-145000 GCF_046128005.1 Genypterus blacodes
ACACCATGTCCTTCCATTGATCTTGCACTGACTCTCTCTCCCTCTCCCTCTCTCTCCCTCCCTCCCTCGCCCCCGCTCCTCCAGCTCGTTCTCCAGGCTCGTAACGTGCCCGACCTGTCAGCCGGGGTCAACTGCTCCTTCGAGGACTACGTGGAGACAGAAGGACGGATCCAGGGTGGACACATCTTCTGCCTGTCTCCCTCCGCCCGCGACGTCATCCCCATCACCAGGAACAAAGGTTGTGAGGGGGAGGGAAGGAGAGAGGGAGGGAGGGAGGGAGGGAGGGCGGGCGGGCGATGAAGTCATTGAGTGGTGATGTCACTGGGCGAGCAGGGTGCGGACTTTAGTCTGCATACTGTATGTGTGGAATTTAGTAACAAGTTTCTGTTGTTCATCGTCCCATTCACTCCTCTCCTTCTCCTCTCCTCATCTCCTCTCCTCTCCTTCTCCCTCTCCACTCCTCTCCTCTTCTTCTTTTCCTCTCCTCTCCTTCTCCTCCTCTCCTCATCTCCTCCCCTCTTCTTTCCTCCCTTCAAAGCTGTAAAGCAAATCGTTGTTCCTCTTCTGAAAATAGAACTTTTCTTCATTACCATCTCATTTATTCCTCTTCAAAGGAGCAACAAACTGTTTTTGTTGTATTTTTAAAAATCCCTCCTATTCAAAGATCACACACACACACACACACACACCTGACTCCAGTCCTTCCTGGTCTGAGCCCTTAGCTGAGTCTCCTCCCTGGGCGCAGTGTGAGTGTGTGTGCTCTTCACCTCAGGCGTCCGTCTCTCTGCCCCATCACCAGCTCTCATCAGCTCCGCCATCCAAGCACTGATTGTTGCTGCTATTTTAAATGGCACCCTGCTGAGGTGGTGACATGAGCGCAGTGTGTTGCTAAGCCACAGTGTTTGTGTGAGTGTGTGTGTGTGTGTGTGTGAGTGTGTGTGTGAGTGTCAGGTTACACCAGTGCAGTGCTGTTTTCTGATGTGATATTGTCCCACAGTATGAATAGCTGCGTTTCACATAACGCCTACACAGCAAACACACACCGGACTGTTATTAATGACATCTGGAGACGTTCTCTTGAAACGGTATGAGCAGTGTTTCTAAAACAGGGGCAAAGTTTGAGAAAAGTCTGCAAAGTCCAAATGTAAATTGGCAGAATTCCATTAAAGGATGAATGTGAGTAAGGTTTGTCTTTGATCGTGACGCCACGCATGAAGATCAGGAGCAGAGATGAACCAACGCAAAACAGAGCTCAACCACAGGACAGCTTGGTGATCGTGTCCTCTGCTTCTTTCTTCTCTGTGTCTCAGGTGATAAGCGGGTGGTGAAGCTCTACCTCAAGTCCAAGGAGACGGGCAAGAAGTTTGCCAGAGTGGACTTTGTCTTCTACAACTGCAGCGTCCATCAGTCGTAAGTTTGAGCGTTTGATGTCCCGTTTCCCTGCACGTCCTCCTCCCCTCGCTGCCTCGCCCCTTTTCTCTTTGGAGTGATGGTTTTTTTTTTGTCCGCTTCTCCCTCGGGGCCGTCTCATGTTACTGTCCATGAGACGTACAGTTAGGATGAGGGGGGGCTCACACACACACACAGACACACACACACACACACACACACACACACACACACAAACCCCCCAGCCTCCACATGAGTCTTGTATTACCTTTAGAGTGAAAAATCGACCGTGGTAAATATGAGAAACGATCTAATCTGTGATGGTAATTCTGCCCTTATTATCATAACCCAGCATACAACACTAATGATGCATCAATGATTCACTCATTACACACCAAACACGTCTTCACGGCTGGATAAAGCAAAGAGTTCAGTCTGTCTGAGTGCTTAGATGCTCAGTTAAGTCCTTATTTACACGGGGGCCAGTCTCCTTCACTCTGCAGCTCCCGGGCCAATCACACTCCGCTGCCTCTCTTAATCCACCTTCTGTTGAAAATCTCCCTCACCCAGGGCGCCGCACCCCGAGGTCACTCCTGCCCGTGCCCGCCGCGCTCTGCCAGGGTGAAACACGCACACACACGCCCCTCCCCGGCCCCCCCCTCCCTCCTCTCGGGGCCTAACGTCTGCTGGGGTATTAGCCTCGGGGCGGCAGATGGCTTGGAGTCCCTCTGGGGTCCCGCAGGGCTCCATCCTCGCTCCCTCTGGATGTTAGCTGAGCCTCCTTCGAGGATTGTCCAAACACACACACACACACACACACACACCAATGCACGGCTACACTTCTCACCGCTTTGTCACTTACAGCTCATTGAGGCTTGGAAAGTCTCGGACACATAATCCGTTGCGGCGACCTTTAACCCAGCCCCCCCTCGCCCTCGCCTGGTTCTAGGCTCTTGTACACAAATCCCCTGCTGCAACAACGCTGATTAGCTCAGCTGGTTAAGGGCGTGGTGGTTTACAATGTCAACTCACGGTTAATTCATCTCCCATAAGGACGTTGTGGCGTTTGCTCCTCGCTCTCAGCGCCGCTCGCCGTCTACAGACACAAACACCCGGAGCACAAAGGACTTTATTTTAAAGCAAAACACACTGAATACTGCAGTTATCTGGCTACAGATGACGCAGACAAGGTGGTTGCCCGTGTGGATATTAGCCCCCCTGATCTCTGATTCCATCCTCCCCCCTGGTTGATCTAATACAGCCTCCCAGTGATGTAATGGACACGTCTAATGAAGTTAGGGATGTGGCGCGTCACATCTTTGGCGGCGACCGGGACGAGCTTGATGGCGAGGAGAGATTCTGAGACAAGAATCACATTTTAGGCCCCCCCCCTTCCCTCCAAGCCCTCCATTGCGTGGCTTCTGATGAGATCACGCCGCTGCTGATGTTGTTGGTGAAATCAGACTTTGGGCGCCACTGCCAGGATGCTCCCTCAGTACACACAGATCTGTGTTCCTTCTTCTCTTGTATCCAAATTCATCATTGTTACGTTGATGCACACGTTGGTTGAAACACGTAAACATTCCCAAGAGGAGACTTTACTCATCAGGGCTGGGAATCTTTTGGGAATGATGCGATTCGATTCCAATGTTTGGGGTCATGAGTCGATTCAAAATCAATCTTCAGTTCAATACAGATTATGGACGCTGTGTGGGGGCTTTTATTCTGGTAATCTGTGTTTTAACACTCAATAGACTTCCAAACATCCCTTTGCCGTTCCAGCTCCACCTTTTTGGAAGCGTTACAAAAAAAGCAGAGCATTGGAATGTCCCTAAATAGGCTAAACACACACACGCACACACAGCCACACACACCCACCCTACCCCCCCCCCCAAAAAACACACACACACACACACACCCCTCCCTGCTTATTTACTCAGCTGATTACAGCATGGCCCTTGCCTTTTCAAAAATGCCATAAATTAGCATAGCAGTATTAATCTAATTACACATCCTCACTGTTTCAGCATAAGAGCTCAGATTGAAATAGAATATCACCCGCGGCCATGATTGCTCCTTAATTAAATATTTCCATACGCTTTTTTCCTCACCCCCCCCCCCCCCCCCCCCCCCCTCATTCATTCAGTGAAAGGCTGATCGCGGTGGCAATGAATAGGAGTTTTAATGTCTATATAAGGTGGAATGAACTTTTCCTGGCTGTTAATGAGGCTGAGAGACTGACGGGGTCGTTTGTTATGTGATTGAGGATGATTACAGAGTCATTTAGAGACAAAGGTGTGCTGAAGTACGTCTCTGTCTTACACACTGAGAGCAGATTATGTGGCTCGGTGATGTAATGATGCAGTTTGACTGAAGAGTTACTCCATCACAGTTTGGAGCCCTCAGGTTTGTCATTTTCCAGAAATATCTGACCCTAACTACCGAGAAGCTCCCAAGCCCGGCCTGGCCTGTGTGTACCACATTAACCATCCGAGTCTGCCTCCACACACCGCGTCCTCGGCCCGTCGTGTTCCATCAACGCTCTCAATCCCGTAATCATAACGTAGATGATTGGAGAGGACCTTTAAATTATTCACTTCCACTCCTTTGAAACCAATAGCAGCCAATAAATAACTCATTTGGCCAAGTGCAGGAGTGTCAAACACAACCTGCCAGGAGTGAGGAGGGGGTTTAACGCCCCAGAACTGACCGGGGGGAGTGAGTAGGAGGAGAAAATCATAGCTCATTGTGTGAGGGGCCAGAAAAAGCCCACTACAGCTCCATTAGCATGTGAATATGAAGGGATTAAATTAGCATCATGAACGCAGCCATACGGCCAGCGTGTCTGCACCCGCCGAGGGCTCGGGGCTGCGATGATGACGGACAGGAAGGAGGAATACAGAGCTACTGGGGGCTGGGGAAGGGAAGAAAGGACAGGAGCCCCCCCTGGACAGGAGAGAGAGACTGATTGAAGGTCTGCAGATGACCGTAGGTAGGCGTCTCCTTAAGAAGCGTCTGTGATCCGGGCTAAATGAGGGTTTAAGATCCCGAGGCGCCTCGTGGCAGGGAGCCCTGAACGCGGAGCGGTGGGGGGCCGTCAGACGGGGACCCGCCGCTGGCCTTGGGTGGCACACATAATGGCATCATCCTCCTCTTCAAAGGACGATGTCATAAAAGTCCTGGTAAGTTGGCGGCGGTCACCTGCTGACTCTGCGCTCGTCAGCTCAAAGGCAGCAGCGAGCTAACAAGGTGGATCTGACATAAATAAAAGATAAAAACCTTGCATTATCAAAGAGCTGGAGAGGATTAACCACAGACGAGATGTTCTAAGGTGGTGAGCAGTAACGCTGCTGCTGTGCTGGGTTCAGGGCCCGCCTGCTGTGCTGGGGTCTGTGTTCTGATGAGCGTCGATCCGTCTCCCAGAGACCCCCAACAGAATCTAATGCTTTGATACAGAACAAAGTGATCAATGCCGAGCTGGAACAAACCCTGGTAACGAGCTGCAGGGTGGACCTGGTGACCACGCTCATCTGTCTCAGGGAAGCCATCTGCTCAGGAAACAAGAGGGAGAGAACACCAGAGCTCAAACCTCCACCAAGGCCAAACACTTC
>NW_027467058.1:150000-167500 GCF_046128005.1 Genypterus blacodes
GGAAGAAAGAGAGTGAGGAAGAGGAGGAGGAGGAAGAGGCAGAGCGGTAGTAAATATAATGAGTGACATTTCCAAATCAAATATGCATCAATCAACTATGGCACAACAAACAAACTCTGGAATTAAGGAGCGACCGGGTGGAAAATTGCAGGAGACGATGAGGAAGAGGAGTTCCTTTGTTTGAGGGGAAGAAGCTGAGCGGAGGGAGATGAAGAATGTAAATATGAATAATACGTTTCCTCATCCTTTTAACTGTTTAGACTCTGGAAACGATTGAACTCAACAATAATACACTGAAGCTCAGAGCAACGGGATGGGGCGTAGTTACCGTCCTTACCCAGAGGAAGCCCCTCCCCCTCCCCCTGCTTAATGAAGACGTACTGAACGATCTTCGCTGTGTGTAAATGTTCTTTCTGTAGCTGAGCCAAGAGGCCGACTTCATGAATCTTTAAGCCTCTGAGTCCAGATTCACTGTGGAATGTTCCAGATTTATGATCCAGGGAGGTATTATATGTGATGCTGACTGCCAGAAGGAGCTCAGTAGTAGAAGAAGAAGAAGAAATATGCAACAATGTAAAAGTGGTTGCGAATCTTCTTCCCAATGACTTCCCTCCTCCTCTTCCTCTTCCTCCACCTCCTCCTCTTCCCTGTTTCCTCCATGGCCGCCCTGTGTTTATCTCCTCTCCTGGCTTCTTCTTCTTCCTCCTGTGTGAGGAAGAATCTATGAATTTTTCACTCTTTTCTAAATTCAACACCTTCCTCTCCTCCTCTTCCTCCTCCTCCTACTTCTGTCTCCTTTCTGCTTGGGTGCACCAGAGGTTAAACGGTGTCACCCTCCTCTTCGCTCCTCTTCGCTCCCCTGCTTCTCCTCCCTCCCCCCTTATCTTCCTCTTCCTCCGCAGGGTTTTTCTGAAGATGTGCACATGAAAGCGTGAATACATTTTCAAATGCATGTAGCATTAGATGTAAACAGTGAGGGTAAACACACACACACACACACACACACACACACACACACACACACACACTGCCTTCATTGCTTCCAATTAGTAGAATGTAATGTCAGTGTGTGACATGTTCTCCCCAGACTCACATTAATGAGAGGCTCCATATAGGAACCCAGCATATGAAGACACACACACACACACACACAGACACACACACATTTTCCCAAGCATCTTTTTCCCCTCTCAAACACACACACACACACACACACACACATACCCACATATATACACACACCCTTTCACAGACACATACAACTAAAGAATACAGTGACATTTCATTCCTCTCACTCACACACACACACACACACACACACACACACACACACACACACACACACACACACACACACGGACACACACACACACACACACAGCCACTTTTTTGTGATGGAGGTGTGAAGGCTGTGGACCGTGACATTCTGGCACTCTGTGTTTACTCTGGCTGGTGCTCAGACACTGAACAGACACACACACACACACACACACACACACACACACACACACACACACACACACACACACACACACACACAAACAGACAGATTATAGCCCAAGGCCGCTGTGCTTGCAGGGCTCACTGTGTGCGTATGTATACGTGTGTTTGTCTATACTGCTCGAGTGTGTGTGTGTGTGTGTGTGTGTGTGTGTGTGTGTGAGACTGTCACTGGTTCTTATCAGGACTAAGCACAACCAGCAGCACAGGGCTAGAGGGAGTGTGTGTGAGAGTGTGTGTGTGTGAGAGAGTGTGTGACTTCCCTTCTCTCCCCTGTTGTTTTATTCTTTTAGCATTATTCCTTCTTCACTCTTTATCGTCATCACCCTTTATTTCTCCTCCCACTCTCTCCGTCTCTCCGCACACGATGTTTCGCCGGCGACACTCGTGTTCCGCTCTCCGTCACAACGCATCGACGTCTTCTTTTAGGTCCTCATTCATGTTCTTGTGTCTTCCTTCATCTTCCTCCCCCTCACCTCGTCCACCGCCGCCATGGAGCCAAAGCTACTTTCATCTGCAGCTTTTCACGCTACAAGTGACTCCTTAACTAGTTAGCTACACACTACAAGCTCCTCTAGCTACTTTGAAGCTACTCCAAGGCCTAATGTCAGATATTTGTCCTCTTTTATTCTCAAAGCAAATTCTGTTTTCCTTCTCAGTCACAGATTTGCCTTTTATTTATAAACAAAGAGTTCACATTGATTATCGCCTGAAAATGAGGAAAGTTACCACAAAACAACACAATCACGACTAAGTGAGGTGTTAGTAGCTTTGTAGCTCCTTGCAGCTCTGTCTGCTCCACACACAGATGTACACACACGCCTCCTTTCCTCCTCTAAACTCTTTGTTTCTTCATCCTTTCCCCCCCCCGGAGTGTTCCAGTGTCTCTGCTTGTCGTTAGGACATTCCAGCACATCATGTCTCGCCGTATTTAATAAAAGTCGCGGCGCTGCTTAATAAAATCTAAACCATGTCGGGACTAAAATGAGATGAAGATGAGAGGCAGAGAGACTGAGAGGCAGAGAGACTGAGAGGCAGAGAGACTGAGAGGCAGAGAGATTGAGTGGCTGAGAGGCAGAGAGACTTAGAGGCAGAGAGATTGAGAGGCAGAGAGACTGAGAGGCAGAGAGACTGAGGCAGAGAGATTGAGAGGCAGAGAGACTTAGAGGCAGAGAGATTGAGAGGCAGAGAGACTGAGAGGCAGAGAGATTGAGGGGCAGAGAGGTAGAGAGACTGAGAGGCAGAGAGACTGAGAGGCAGAGAGACTGAGAGGCAGAGAGACTGAGAGACGGAGAGGCAGAGGTGGAGCGTAACGTCCCTCCAGCAGTTTGTGCAGAACAATGTAGCTGCAGTGCAAAGACAAGCAAAGGTGCTGTAATGGAGACCAGATGGAGGGAGAGAGGAGAGAGAGAGAGAGGAGAGAGGGGAGAGACAGTCGGAATTTATTTCCCGAATGTTCTCAGTTGATGAAGAGGAGAGAGAGTGAGAAGAGAAGAGAGAGAGTGGAGGCGACGGCGTGAAGTAACCTCACGTCTCGTTTGCCAGACGGACCCTCGGCAGAGTGAGACGGTCCGGCGTTAACCCTCGCTTTGGTTTGAGCGACGTGCCTCCTTCAGTCGCTCAAACTGAGTCTGACAGTGGAATCAGGTTAAGGAGCGACTCGGGTGTTTTGGCGCCACCTTCACTCTGAACAGAGCAGAGACACGGAGGGAAGGTCTGAGTGCTGAGAACAACTCAGTGTGTGTGTGAGAGAGAGTGTGAGAGAGTTCTGCCCACACACTTCTTTGTATCAGTTAGAGAAGAGACAGGAGAGAGTTTCACACACACACACACACAGGCACAATGTGTCACATAAGCATGCAGATGTTTCATCTCTGAAGATATTTGCTATTTTTAGCCCCGTGGTCTCACAGCTTTATCCTTCCCCTTCCTCTTCCTCTTCTTCCATTATTTAAATGTGTTGAGGTGATTTCTGCGGCTGAAACTCTCCAAATCGGATTATGATATTGCGACATTACTAACACGTGAAGTTGCGATCTGTCAGGTCAGCTGCTCTGTTAGCTGCTCTGTCGCTCTCTTCTCGGCTCCTTGTCTCCTTGTCTCCTCGGCTCCTCGGCCACCTGGTGAGCTGCAGCCAGGCCAACATGAATATGAGATCAGTGACAGACTTAATGAAGAGCTAACATGAGATAAGGTTCACACACACACACACACACGTATGGCTGACATGATAGATGCACGGGGGTTCCCAGGGCGTACATGCGTGTTCTTTAGTATGTGTTGTCTGCATGCGTGTCAGTCAGAGGTCCCGCCGGTTTAATTATTCAGTCTGTATTAAATCTTCATTCCCCTGCCCTCACACTCGGCTCGGCTAATGGAGAAGGGAGAGTGTGTGTGTGTGTGTGTGTGTCGGAGAGAGGAGAGATAACTGCAGAGTCACTGGGAGAGAAGAAGGAAAACAGGAGTTGAGGAATGCGATGGATAATGTTGCTAAGTGACCAGAAAGAGCTCAAACAATAGTGTGAGTTAAGAGTGTGTGATTGATCCGGAGGTTCAGAGGTCTCAGCCTGCTTGTGTGTTGCTCAGATGGTTGCTGAGGTGTGAGGGGCGGAGCAGAGCCAGACGATGAGCTCATGCAGGTCAGATCAACTCTTTCTGGACCTGCGGGTGGATGGTTTATTTGTTTAAAAGTCTTTTAATCTGGAATCACACAGAGGAACATGTGTGTGTGTCTGCGTCGTCGTTTATACGTGATAAAGAGCGAGAGTCTGGTCCGGCGCTGCCCCCTGTTGGCCCTAGCTTACACTGCTTTGGTCACCTCTATATGCTAAGCGTGTTGCGTCTCCGTGTAGTGAAACACGCCTGTGTGTGTGTGTGTGTGTGTGTGTGTGTGTGTGTGTGTAGAGTAAATCCATAGGCAGCGTGAAGCCGAGCGTTTCTCCCTCTGAACATCCAGGTTTATGTTTGATGAGCGGCAAACGCATAAGGTTTGATGGCTGCTGACATATCTGGGTTAGGAACACAGCAGGGTGCCGGGCGTCTTCCCACCTCCTCTGTACTTCATGGAAATCCAGAAGGGCAGAAAGAAAAGTGTGACAAAGTCTTCACACATTCCTGCTGCTCATTGTTTCACTCTGAGCCGTGGAGGGGATGAAGAGCGTAGGTTTGACAGCTGCCTTACAAAGTGGAGGACGAGGGATTAGAGCATGGAGTCAACACGTGTGTGCGCCTGCGTGCTACATGAAAGAGTCACGTGTGAGAGGAGAGGAGCGACCTGCACCTATAGGAGCCGGCGCTCGGTCACGCTCGCACTCCGACTTTGATGATCGGCGCTGAATCACATTCATCTCACTCGTCTCCGGCTCCTCTCCATAATTCAGACTCTCTCCCTCTTCTTCCTCTGTCGCTTCCTCGTCGCATCGATACTCGGCGAGGAGCTGAGGGGGGAAAGGGGGGGGGGGAGTGGGCGGACGATCTCTGAGTCTCTTTCAACGTTCAAAGTTGCTCCTCTTCCTCCTGCTTCCCTCTCCATGTAGCTGCCTTATTAAGTTGTTCCTCTCTCCCCCTCCAGTAAACGAGTCTCTCACTGGTCACAGAAGCTTCTGCTGCTTTCTGCCTGCTAATGAGCATGACACACACACACACACACACAGTCTCTCTCTCTCTCTCTCTCTCTCTCCTGTAGATAGGAATCCTAGCAGAGCTCTCTTTGGTGCAGCCTGGATGTAAGGATGCACGTTGGTTTCCTCCTACATGAGTAACGTCTGCGTCCTGCTTGTAAAAGAGTAAAAGGAGATATAAGCTGAAGAAACTCAACACTTCAGTCGTGTAACCAAGCTTTCTCAGTTTGTCTTTGTGTTTACATGAAACCAAACACACGTGAGGTCTCCCTGCATGTAAACAAATGAACTCTGCTCTCTAATAAGCCTCAGACGTGAGCGACTTCAGCCCGGGCTGCTCAGAGCTCTTTAGGATCCTGTGAGACACACACACACACGCTCACACACACTGGGGGGAGGGGGTCTTCAGCACTCCAGACCCCTGACCCCCCCCTTATTTGAACCAGCGTACCCCCTCCTCCCCCCGCCCCTCCCCCCTCTTGCTCATATCCTTGGTGACATCCAGGCCGTCCCCTCTCTCCCGGTGGATTCTCTCCGTATCGCTTTACTTCATTATTTAGCGTGTTATTTTTTCTCCTCCCTGATCTATAGTCTCCACATCACAGAGGCAGCTAATTAATTATGGATGGATCGAGGGGGGGGGAGGGGGGGGGCGGGGGGCTGTATAGGGGGGAGGAGACATACAAAAAATGTCCAGACAGCTGCCTCATTACATATTCGTGCTGTTTTGGGAGCTTTATTAATTTATATCTTGTCAGGCTGAGCTAAAGCGTCAGAAGCCTCCAATATTTATTTCTTTACATCTCTTCCTCTTCATCTCTCCTTCTTCCCCCTCTCCCCTCTCCTTTTTGATTTGAATCTCTCACCTCGTGCTCATCGGCATGCAGATTCTCCGGCTCGCTCTCTCGCTCTCTCTCTCGCTCGCCCGCCGCCTGTCTCATTATCTGCTCTTGCTGGATGTTAAAAGGTGTTTTGCTCACCTGCGAGGGGAGATTATCTCATCCGCCGGCCCGACACGTGTTTTATTCATCTCCCCTTTTTTCTTCTCCTTCCTCTTCTTCTTCCCCCGTTTGGCGTGGAGCGATGCGGCGCTGCTGACATCAGAGCGCATGGTAAATGAAGGGGGGGGGGGGGGATCTGGTGGAATTGGCTCGACCCGGAGTGACAGCTGCTCGCCTGAAAAGGCTCACGGCAGCGGCGCTTCAGTCAGAAGTGGCACACGGGAGTCAAACAGTGAGACGTCTCCCAATCTGGGTCAGGAACGTCATCGTGACGCCTGATGGCTGCGGCTGCCAGAACGCCGTACATCCTGGTGCTGATTGAGTCTGAGCGTGGGCGGTGGGGGCGTGTCCTAACCTGAGAGTCTTCCTCCTTATAAGGTCGACCATCAGCTGTGGTCTTTGTCCTTAAGACTGCTATCAAACCATAGACTGTGGTGGTTGTATATTTATCTATAGTTATACTAACTGGTGGGAAGTAATTTGAGAAGATGGTTTAAAACACAATGTAGAGAAATCAATGCATGTGTTAATATGTATCAGCTGCAGGGAAAACCGCTTCCCTCTGATCCAGGAAACGGGAATACAGGAAGCTTAAAGATTCCCTCTTAATGAGCTCCATAATTACGCCTCTACTGTCAACGTGTGGGAAGTGCAGCCGCAGCCCGAGGCGGTGAAGCCAGAGGCGGACTCTGAGGCAAGACAAACAAGGGAAGGAGAGCAGGAGAGAAGGCAAGAAAGAAGGAGAGAAGGAAATAAGGAAAGCCCTGTGGCCACTTGGCATTGAACAGATGTGGGAGACTTGGACAGACGCCACTCTAAATACACGCTTTGCTCTACACGTAAACACGTACGCACAGTTCTGCTCCAATCCAATCAGTGTGTGTGTGTGTGTGTTTATCTCACAGTTGTGGGAGTTTGTTTGGCCCGGTTGTCAGCAGAGTGCTAGGAAACAAAGAAATTCATATTTAGCGAGTCGTTCTCTTCTCTAGGACGCACATCTGTCGGTTTAAAAATACTTCTGTAAGCGTCAAAACGGAAAGCAAACGATGAAACCCTCAGATGGAGCAGATGTTTGTGTGTGTGCAGGCTCATTCACACGCTCACATATGCTCCAACTCCACTGGAAACAGCATGTGAGGCTACGCTGAAGCTAACAGGGCCGTATCGCAGACACGTTATATACAACCATCCACTTTCTTAACTCGACACACACACACACACACAGGTCTCACTTCCTGCTCTTTGTCCTGAAGTCGGCCTCTCAGACTTCCACATCTGGCCCAGAGAGCCGCAGCATCCGTCTGCACAGATGAAACAGAGACAGAGAAGCCAGAAAAAAAGAAAGACAGACGAGGGAAAATATGACAAAAGAGAGAAAGATCTCGTCCAACTTCAAAGGAATCCCCGTGGTGACGTATTCTTCTCCTGGACTCGGCACCTTGGAGCTCTAAAGAGCCTTTGAACCCTTTTGGCACCTGCCACAAATACAATCACTGATGAAATACTTTCTTTCTGCAAAACAATGTTTTCCGCTCATTCCTATTTTTCTTCATCTGCTCCAACTTTCCCACCGCACGTTCCCCAACTCTTTCATTTGAGAACCAAGATCAGGTCTCGCTTAACGGTAGCGTGCGGAGCTATCATGTGGTTTTGTTTGTCTGAAGGTTTTGTATCGGGTTTGGATCAAACTGGCCAGCCCGGTCTGTGTTGGGGTCAAGACCTCTATTGATTACTATTCAATTCTGTCACAGGTCAAGGTCACAATCTGCCCTGGAAGACCGACAGTATACAGCCTATAGTAGATTTGGGGGAGGAGCCAGACCGTAATCATAAAGTTCTTCCATTTAAGCCATAGACAACCATTCTGCTAGCACCAATTATTATAAAGTCAAACGTTGACATAGTTTGGCCATGGTGAAGGTTTGCGACCTCTTGTTTGGTTGGTCTTAGTTAAATTCAGACTGGGACGTGTTTCCTGTAAAGTGTTTGTTAGTGATTGATCTCTTTATTGTGTATCATGACTGAAACATGGCCTGACTCCTCCCCTCCTCTTTAAGAGCATCAGACCCGCAGCTAGGCATCGCTCACCTGGGCATATTTACCCCGTTACCTATATGAAGTTAGCTTGGCGCCGTAGCTCCAGGTGACGAGGCGTCGGCTGGATGGCGTCACGATGAAGGAGAGCGATGCTATAAGGAAAGATGACTGCCGGAGAAAACGACAAGCAGACAGGCGAGCGGACATAAAGTCGATAGGGGGATGAATAAAACATCGGTCGGCTGCAGCCTGAGCTCGGGGCTACGCTGCTCTGTGACACGCTGCTCTGTGACACGCTGCTCTGTGACACGCTGCTCTGTGACACGCTGCTCTGTGACACGCTGCTCTGTGACACGCTGCTCTGTGACACGCTGGGCTCCACGCGTTAGCTTGAGCCGCTCCATGCTGAATCCTTCCTGGACCATCGTGGCATTTTGGACTGCAGACCCACAGCTGACACCAGCATCCCTGAACTCTGGGACCGGGACTTCAAACGCCACGAGTGCAAATCAATCCCTCCTTTCTTCTCTCTCTCTCTCTCTCCCTCGCTCTCACTCTCTCGCTCTCTCCCTTTCTCCTTTGCCTCCCCATCAATTTCCAGCCATTGTCTGGGCCTCCAGGCAGTTAATTAAGTCAGATGTTGTCTGGAGGTTCTGCTGGCGTGGTGTCATTCACCACGGACGTGACTGGATCAAGCTTTGACTTCAGGACAGAGAGAGAGAGATACAGAGAGACAGAGAGAGAGAGAGAGGGAGAGATACAAAGACACGGAGAAAGAGAGATAAATGGAGGGATGAAGGTGGAGGGAGTGCAGGGGAAACCGTTGCGTTCTCTCTCTCTCTCACCTCTTCCCTGCCAAATGTCCGCACCTCTTTTCCTCTCCTTTCTTCACCTCGACTTCTATCTGACTCGACCGCTTCGCTTTGCTCTGTTCCCAATTAAACTGGGCTCCAGCTTCTCCTCTCGACTTGCTCCCTCGCTCTGACTTACATCT
Source organism: Genypterus blacodes (assembly GCF_046128005.1). Taxonomy (NCBI): domain Eukaryota; kingdom Metazoa; phylum Chordata; class Actinopteri; order Ophidiiformes; family Ophidiidae; genus Genypterus; species Genypterus blacodes. The sequence goes on from NW_027467058.1 coordinate 159,153, forward strand.
TCCTGCTCCACTCTCTCTCTCTCTCCCCCCCTCCCTCTTTCTCTCCCTCCCCTCCTCCGTCCTCTTCCTGGTTGATTATAAGGTTTTCCGTAACACGCTCCCTGCTATAATATCCCCCTTCCTCATTACGTGTTGTGCACATGTTTGCGTGTGATCAGACACACAAGGCTGAGGCTAAGCAGGCTAATGAACAAACCCTGGCATTGTGTTGGGGCCCTGGGGACGGCGCTGTAGCCTCTAATGTACCGCAGCTCAGAATGGAAGGGTGGAAGAAAAATTCACTGACAGCCAGCCAGAGATCTGCTGGGAGGAAAAGCTAAAGCGAGAGGCGGAGAGGCGATGTTATGCGGCGTCTCGTGTGCAGTGAATATTTAACAAGAGGTGGTCGATGTTTGGCAATCAGGCTGAGGCTGAGGGTGTTGTCCTGTCCTGCAACAGTCACTGCCGGGGTTTGACTCCTTATTGATACTGGAGGGGTGTAATTCATAAAGCACCGTGCCAGATTCAACACATCAATAAGAGAACGATCCCTCTCTCATGAACGTCTGTTAGCGGCTTTAGCGTAACAACGTTTCCTCGTTTGCACGTCGGGGGAAGCTGCTTCTAATACACGCTGTCACGCAACAACTTCAACGTGTTTGAGACATTTTTCTATTGAATTTTTGTGTTTATGTGTTGAATGTTTGTGTTTACTGTATCTTAGCCCACTCAGTTGATGAGGCAGTTTATTCTCATGTCAGATAGAGAGACAGACCTTCTCTCTTCAAGCACAGATTTTTCTCGACTTTCCCCTGATCACTCCCAACAACATCCGACCTCACTGATTATTGTCACGTAAGCATTAAAATAGGTGGCAGCTGTGGTGCTTTTAGCTGAGTGATGTATGAAGCCCATACCGTCCACAGGCCCTTCATAGTGTAACTCTAACTCCTTTCCCATCCAGTTTCTCATTACACTCGCCCGTATTTCTGTCACACATGTTTCTTCTTTGTGTGTCTCCAGGTTATTAAATGTGTGATTTGTCAGCAGTCATCTGGTTTGTTATGCTTTTGGCCCAGACGGTGCGGGACAGGGCGGGTTAGATCCACCCCGAGGCTCTAACTCATGTTGTGTAAGACGCGTCACCCCGTTCGCTTCTTTCTCTCGCTCTTATTTCCAAGATTTGTGTTCCCGCTAAAGTACAGCATAAACAGCAGTGACTTCATTCCCTCCAGCGCTGGCTTACTCATACTGTGTGATACTGTGTGTGTGTGTGTGTGTGTGTGTGCGGGAAGACTGAGTGGCTCGTCCAGTTTTATTCAAATTCAATAAAGCAAATGCACACACAAGTATGAGATGAAAATGAATACTACTGCACATCAGGAGACGTGTGTGTCCGTACACATCTGTGCAGGAACACACACACACACACACACACACATACACACCCTCCAGGTTTGTGTATGAGTGTGAGCCAGCGGATGAGCTGCAAGATGATCATGATGATCTAAACAAGACTGTCAACTCTGGACAGTATCAGTGACCTATGTGAGCACACACACATACTGTTTATATATATATATGTGTGTGTGTATATGTATCATACACACACACACACACACACACACACACACACACACACACACAGGCAAACAAAGGGTCTGTGAGCTCATTACCTCATTCCACACATGGACATAATACACCAGCATCTAACCTTCCTGCCTGAACAATGCAGCACTGTTGTTAGGAGAAGATATTTGTTAACTTTGCAACGTCTCTGCTGTTTCCCAGGCCTCATCTGTCTGGTCCTGTCTCTCTGGTCTTTCCTCTCTGGCCTAGTCTCTCAAGTCTTGATTCTCAGGTCTCGTCTCTCAAGTCTCGTCGCTCAGGTCTTGTCTCTCTGGTCTTGTCTCTCTGGCCTTGTCTCTCAGGTCTTGGCTCTCAGGTCTCGTCTCTCAAGTCTTGTCTCTCTGGCCTCGTCTCTCTGGTCTTTCCTCTCTCGTCTTGTCTGTCAGGTCTTTAAAATCTATTTCAAAACTAACTGGAGCTCCATCCTGTAGTAAAGCTGGCTTAGTGTTTTTCCCTTCACCCTGATCCAATTTTGAACAACAAACAAAACATGCATTTGATCTCTGAGTATCCGTAGTCACATGGCAGATCAGTTGAGTTATTTGTGGTTCAAACACAAATGTATCCACCTCATCTGAGCGCTCAAACATTCCTGCACATTTTGAAAAGTTAATTTGATATTTGCAATTAATCATTCTCTATTGTTGTCTTCAGACCATAGTAAACAACCTCTCCACTCTTTTTGTTTCTGTTGGCCCCACAGGACTGCCCTCAGATCCTGCCCTCCACCCAGATCTACATCCCCGTGGGCGTGACCAAACCCATCACGCTGGCCGCCAAGAACCTGCCGCAGCCCCAGTCTGGGCAGAGGAACTACGAGTGCGTCTTCCACATCCAGGGGGAGACCCACAGCGTCACCGCCCTCCGCTTCAACAGCACCTCCATCCAGTGCCAGAAAACATCGGTGAGTACCAGGGGACGGAACCTAGAGACCGGGTGTCATCTGTTTGAGGCGGTGGATAATGATTGTGAGAGCTGGAAATGTAGAAAGGAGGAAGCAGGAGATAGTGGATCCCATTTTGTTGGTGATAAAGGAGGCGAGCTATATATAGTGTGAGCCGTTGAAATCGTTGTAATTGGGGTTCATTGCTGTTGTTGGTATCAGGAGGATGTAGGTGCAGGAGCGCTGACAGCTGGGTGAGTCCGCCTCTAAACGGATGCCAATTTGCCTCTGGCACCTACAAAACAAACGCGTTGCCCAGTTTTGCTGGTTTCTGGAACAGAAGTGGTCGTTTTCACAATCCCACCCATCTATTGTACAGACCGCAGCCTGATTGATGCTTACACTGGTATTTTGGGTAAAAGCAAAGTAATTTAGCACCGTTGCTCTCAAACAAATCAATGTAACTAGTTGACTAAATCATGATCCAAGTAAAGTCACTGACAGAGGCAGAGTTTAAATAATGGCCTCCCACTACTAATGAGCACTTTGTCCACTAACACACTCATTGTCCTGATAGATGACCGCTCGCTGCTTTGGACATCGGCTTGGTCGCAATATAGATAAATGACCCAATACTCATCCTCCACATTGACCCCAAACACTGATAAATAGATATTGATGTGAGATGTTCACATCCACATTTGTTATGTTTTCAGACTTATGACAAGACTTAACTGCAGGGGAAATCATCCCAGTGATCTAGATTGTAACGGGTTATTACCTCGGCCAAGCCGGTTATGTCATCGCCTTTGTGTGTGTGGGTGTGTGTGCTTAGGATAACTCAAAAGCTTATTGTTATTAGACATTTCAGGATGCTAGCTTTTATATTATTTAAACATTATTTTTTGGCCATAGACAACCATTCATACTGCGTGTCCTTGAGATAGATGGTAACAGAGGCTAAGGAAGAGTAGCCGGCCTGCAAACTAAAGCACTAACTATCATTGGATCTGGATCAGTAGGTTCTGGATCAGTAGGATCTGGATCTGGTGGTCCTCTTCAGATAGGAGCTCTATGTATCCAGGCAGACATGCAACTAGTACCATCATGTAACTGAGATGGAGCTGATTCAGTAAAGGACAAACAGTCTGAATGGATCTTCAACAGCTTCAGTGCACTTCAGAGCAGATGCACCTATTCATTTATTGATTAACAGCTCATAAAGTAACAAAGAGAGAGGTCATTCAAACTACTATGGGTCGATTGCTATGGTGATAAAGGCCAAATGTAAACAGAAGAGCAGGGTTTTGTGTGTTATGACCAAGAATGTAAGAAAAGTTTGTTCTGGGCGTGAGTTGTTGCTTTCCTGCCGCCAATGTTTCCCGTTAAATCATCAGTCGAGTGTAAAGCCTCGGCTTAGCCCTTGTAGCTTTGTCGCCTGCCTCCATGATTTGCAGTGTATTTGTGGTTTGCAGCCGGTCGGCATGAGTGCGACCAGATTAAAGACTTTTCTGAGACGTTTTTAATGAGAAATGTTCTACCTGCATCTGCTAGCAGGATTTACAGGTAGAGTGTGTGTGTGTGTGTGTGTGTGTGTGTGTGTGTGTGTGTGTGTGTGTGTGTCCTCAAACTAGTGTGACAGATAAGAGCTAGCTTGCGTTGCGCTTCACTGAGGCTGAAAATGTGAAGAGGAAGAGTCTGTCTCTGAACCTAGTTTTGAGGGGATTGATCATGTTTACACCTCCACTCTATACCTCTCTCTCTCTCTCCATCCCTCTCTCTCTCTCCCTTCATCTCTCTCTCCCTCTCTCCCTTCATCTCTCTGCCCGTACAGATCGTGTCTCTCCTCCATCTGTCATACTTTTACCTTCCTTCCTTCCTCCCAGCCTCTACCTCATCCAAACACCGGCTGCTGCTGCTGCTGCTTGCTTCTGTCTCTGTCTTCTTCCTCCTATCTGATGTAATTTGATGCTACATCGCAACGGGAGCTGAGGCTGCTAATTTCTCTTCACGCAAGCGGACCACAGCTGCCTTAGAACGCCTTAAACACCCAGTCAATCACGTTATAGGTCCCATTATGTACAGTACACATCTGAAATCAATCGTCTATAAAGAATATTCTCATCTCAGCGAGGTTTCTAGTTCAAAAACTGGAATAATTGTTTTAATGTCTATAAAATTAATTCAATAGGAATGAAATGTATATTTGTCATGTTGCTGTTGTGTGTCAGAATAAGGAGCTAAGGTAAATCCACTGAAGCCTTTAGTGTCGCCTTAATGAGCTCTGACACCTTAAGGAGCTCACCTCAAATGTCAACAAGATGAACCTCACAGGCATCATATGGATGTTAGCAGACACACTCACACACACAGCAGTGGCCTTTGTCTGGCTGTAGCATCCACTGGATAGCGGCTGTGACAGCTAGCACGGTGTTTGATTTTGTCTTTATCGACAGGCAGGCGTCAGGCGCTGGCACGCGCTAGCCGGCTGTTTGTGAAGTCAGGGCTAATTAGCTAGCGATAAAGCCGTCCCTCCACAGAGATGTCTGTTTATTGACTGTTTATTGTAGCAGCAAGCCAGCGCTAATCAGCGGCGAAGCCTGGGCCCGGCCAAAAGCTGAATTTCTCCATTTGAGGCCCACAAAGTAGACAAGCTAACAGCAATTAGCCTCGGGCTGTCAACGCTTAGCCTTTGTTAGCAGTTAATTGTGCCAACTTGACTGCACAATCAGCTATCGATGCAGCGCCTACATAGAGTGTACGGGAGGCTTTAGTTAGATTTAGTGGATGAAAAAGGTGCCAGCTGAATGAACGTGCCATTAAAGCATAATTCATCCAGGCCTGAGCTTATGACTGTAATTATGTGTCATGAATTATTAGGATGAGAGTCTTATTATAGCTCTGCTGCACTATTTCAAAAGAATGACTGACTCAAATATTAGTTTATCCTTTTATAGAGCTCATATCTCCACTCTTCATCAGCAGCCTTCCATGTTTGTTCCGACTTTGACAGTGTGCAGCGCTGACTCCATGAATCATGCATGACTCTGCAGTGGAAATAGACTTCATCTGCTGTGCTTACACATCGCTGCCTCCTAGGCTGTGTGTTCACGGGGGTTAATCAGTGTGTGTGTGTGCGTGTGTGCGTGTGTGCGTGTGTGCGTGTGTGTGTGTGTGTGTGTGTGTGTGTGTGTGTGTGTCTGTGTGTGTGTGTGTACGCTTTCCACACACATGCATCCTTGGATCTGCCTGAGGCTGTGGCTCCCAGGGTGGCTGTGAACGTGCCAGTGCAGTCCTGTCCTACCATCAGCTGCTGCAGAGAGAGGGCGGGGGGGCTGGGGGGTCTGGCTAATCAATGGAGCAAACACACGGGTGCTAACCTGCAGTTTAGACTGTGGGAGATGCACATTAGTGTTCAACCAATGTGTCAAAGTGACACACACTCACTCTGAGGAAAGGAGAGGCGGAGGGTCAAGCTGTGGCCACGAGGTGATTTCATGCATCAGATGTGTTTCATCACCACAATCCAATTTAATACAACAATATTTTTTAAATTTACAAATATGACCACGGGAACTTAATTACACACGATGAGTGGAGTACAAAGAAGATTAAAAACATGAATCTCAGGCATAATAAACCAATAAAACACATCATCGCTCACAATGATGACAAAACATTACAACAGTCGAACTACTGCACTGAAAAACAGACTAAAATCAGGAAATGCAACTAAATGCTCAGTCTAGATCTCACATCATACTTATACTGGTACGCTTTATGGAAGATTAGTTTGTATTGTTTTGATTTTGATTGATTTTGCCCCAAATAGTTGCTTATTATTGATTTAAAGACTCCAGATTGATCCAGTTGGTTCCATGTATCTTCAGTATAAAGTAATAAAGGAGAGGGACAGAGTAGCAGAGCGTTTAAGCAGAGCTGAATGGAGGAACAGGAGGAAGAGGAGGGAGAAGGAGCGAGTCATGGGAGAGAATCCAGAAGCCAGAGGGTGTGAGCTCTCCTAAGGCCAAAGCTCATCCTGCTCTCTTTCATACGGGATCATCACAGCATCAAAAGAAGAGGATATTTAACCTCCACAGGCCGGACGGTGTTTTCACTCCTGTTTCCCATACGTTGCTCCTCTTACAGCGGCTCTAATAACTCAATCCTCCTGTATGGTATCCTCTAACAAGAGAGCGTCAATAACCAACTGTATATGTGACAGGCATGATATATGATAGCGTAACGTCAGCTCCATACTAACCTTCTTCCCTATTGGCTGTCCGTATCGACTTATAAGGGCGAAGAATTGGTCCTTGGTGTATTCCTATATTATGTTACTGTACATTCCAGCCGGTCCCAAAGGGGAAAGAGCCGGCGTATCACAAAGAACCGGTCAATAAAGACGCCTGTCAATTTCCTTGTAACAGGAATGTTTCAGATAGTTCCCACTGCAGATCTCAGCCAGGGACAGAGAGTGAAGCTGAAGCTGCTACGTGCTTTAAAAACGCAACAACCAGCAACGCAGCACACGTGTCTCCTCTCAGGTCCGTCTGCTCCATTCAGGTTAAATATTCTTAGCGACAGATCGATGCACCGTAACACTTTCTGGATCAATCGGGGTGATTTTGCAGACGTTGAATTTCGGAATCCGTCTAGAGCGCCGCTGTGAATCCATTAAAACTCCATATTTTATCATTTAAGGCAGTTTTAGTCCAAAGTTTACACACTTTACCCCTGATATTAACTCTCCTGCACCAATTATAAACCGGTCGTATGCATTTCAATAGATTTCTGTCCGCTCCAATATAAGAACACACAGAATCCTGCTTTAGCCCTTTTTCAGCTTCTCCATCATTTGGCAGCCACGAATTTGACTACTTGACTCATTTACGGCCAGAAAGCGGACGCTAATCCTCTGTAAATATGGCCTCCCGGGTGCTCGGCCAAACACGATTTCTTTGGAATCTGTGAAAGTTGATGGAATGGCAGATTGTGGAAGGACCTGCACCAATTAATACTGAAACATTTAAGGGAGAAAGTCTTATTTCTTAGTGCCAAATAAGCCCACATTACCACTGGCACATACGGAGCCAATCACCAGGCCTTATGGTGGCGCTCAGCTGCTGTCGGTAACAACCCAAACACCAAGCTGCTGTCTAGAATGGTTCCTCCTGGGTCTCCTCCGTCCATCCATCCGTCCCGGGCGGCGGCGTCCCGGCGCTCGGGCCAATCGGAGGCTGAGGTGCTGCGCTGCGGGCTGTCAAGTTGTGCTCGGCGTACCAAAAAAGGGGCATGGAAGCGAATAAATACATGAACACACACACACACACACGTTCACGCTCGTTCACACACTTTGAGGCCGGAGAAGCTGATGGAACACAGCTGGGTGTCGTTCTGAAGGCTGAGAGAAGCAAATTGAACCGTTGGAGATTTTTCCTTTCCCAGTTCCTTTATCTCCCTCCGTCCTCAGTCTGTTGTTTTTAGTTCTCCATCCCTCCATGCCCCCCTCCTCCTCCCCTTCTCCATCTCTATCCCTCTCTTTCCCGTTTCTCTCTGGAGGGCAGGAATGAGAGGACAGATAATATCAGCGTGGGCCTTACACCATTACCTCCCATCTGATAAACGGCCGGTCCTCTCCATCACGCTCCTCCTCTTACTCCTTCAGCTGTGAGGAGGGAGGGGGGGGCAGGGGGAGAGGGCAGGAGAAGAAAATGTAGTTTGGGAAAGGAGTGTGTACGCCTGTGTGTTAATCTTCCCTGTGTGTGTGTTGTGTGTGTGTGTCGTGAGCAGCTGTTTGTTAAAAGAGAGATGGGAAGTATCAGGGGTCCTGATGGCATCCAATTAAGTCAGATAA